>NC_039286.1:7600047-7716857 GCF_003368295.1 Carassius auratus
GCACTACAGCTCAGGGGAATAGAATAGAATATAATAGAATCTTTAAAAAATGTTATTTCTTGGTATCTAATTTAATATAATATAAATATACGCCTCTCAATTCATTATATTCATAACCATCCATTGAATTAATACAAATATAAACAACAACCCACTGAGTCTCAGTAAAAGAACAGAATGATACCAGAATATAATAGAATACGTTTACTATAAAAAAAAAATAGAATAGAATTATAAGCCTTTTAAATAAATTTAAAATAATCAATGGGATGAATATGAATAAACTCAGAATAAAACCATTTTATTAATTGGATAAACAAAAAAGTCTTTATGCAAAGATTCCAAGAGAAGTGTGAGGACATTTGGAAATGTAAAATCATTGCAGAAATAAATAAAGAAAATAGGAATAGAATAGAATAGAATTAAAACGTCACATTAAAAAGTTCAAAAAGTAATGATTCATGCACACTCAAGCAGTAGGCCTATTCATCAAGTTACAGTAGGCCTATATCAGTCGATATCAGTAGCAGCAAAAGCTGTTAGTTTACATGACTGACCTCATGTGGGCAGACATGTTGAGATCATGTGACACATTAAATCTGGGTTATCCCTGTTATTGACTGTTTTTGAATAAATTAATAATGGAATGAGAAATTGATTATTTCTACAGCAGCATCTCCACTGAAAACTTATACTTTTGCAAACTTTTGCATGATGACTGACTGCAAAATATAAAAAGGACGCATTTTATTATGCTGAGGACCATCTCCTTCCTTTTTTAACATGTATTGCATTTCTTTGCTGGCAAACCAATAAAATAAAAGCAGTTTAACATTTGAATTTGAGCAGAGATGCACAGATCAACCATCGTCCATAAAGCGCAATAATAATAATAATTCTTATTAAACAATTTTTTTTTGTCTGTATAACCCAAAGGAACGAAGAATTCAGATGCAAAAGCCTCTGAGAGGTGTCTGAAATTTTCTTCTAAAATTAGCATTTTTATCAGGTTCCTATATTTAAGTTCAGTTATTTGACTTTAATGACATAGAAAATTACCTATACATTGCCATTAAAGTAAAATTATTGAACCTAAAAATAGGAGCCTGATAAAAATGCTAATTTTAGAAGAAAATTTCAGACGGCACTTTTGCATCTGAACTTGCATTAGGCTTTTGCATCTGAACTCTTCAAATATTACATCAGCAGACAGAGCAAGCTCAATGTTCACAATGTGCAAAGTATGAATGTATCTCTGAGGGGTCTTAAGAAAAAGTTTAGATGGCATTTTCTTTTAATCTTGCCTCAGTTTGATGCATTGTTTTCACAGCGGTAATCAAGTGTTACCGGAATTCTGATTTAATAAAGTGATAAAATAATTGTGAAGACTGAGAATGAAATACCAAACAAAGTTTTGTCTTGCTTTAATTTTTGTTCAGAAAATGATCTGGTTTACACACAGCTTGCTGTCTGTGAGCAAAGAGATGAACAAACTGGCTCATAGCAGTTTATAAAGACAACACTTATATTTCAAGGTGACCGAAATCCCTTAGGTCTTCAGCCTTTGAGCAACATGTAAAGACTGACATGTATGCGCTCACCTGGCAGATTCACACCAGCTGAGTTACACAATACCTTGATCATTGAATACTTATTGACATTCAAAAGATATAAAATGTTAAAAAGATATATATAAGATAAATGTATTTGAGTGAGCTCAATCAATGCAAATTTAAACAATTCCAGAACACAGGGAAACAATGCATCACTGCTGTTCCTTAAGCGCCACCTGCTGACAGAGAGTGAATTTGCATTTTCATTCAGCCCTAATTTCACAAAGATAAAGTCAGACCATTCTGTTTTTGCTTCAGGTTTTTAAATTATACAGTCTAATTTAGATCAAAATATAGGCTAATGAAGCAACTAAATATATTCATCTTGCACTCATATTTTTATTCTTTTTTGTCTTTTGCTTAAATAAAATACATAAAAAAATCAGTATTGGATTTTGCCATACATTAAGACCAGTGCATCCCAAAATTTGAGAATGTTTGAAATAAAGAAATTAAGATTTAAATGTTAGTATTGTAGAAGCCTTTGGATGATAAAGTTCTCTAATTTAAATAGCTAGCTGAGTTAATGTCGGGTTATTAATTGCAATTTCTATGTGAATAATTGGTGGTTGAACTGGCTACGATGAAAGGGGCACCAGCTAAAATCTTCACTATCCCATCACCACAGAACACAAGATCCAGGGGGCGTGGTTGGATCCACATCTAGGGAGTGGAGACTGGAAGGTTTAGGGGTGGAGATGGTTGGGTTTAGGAATCAGGCAACCAGGGCCTTGCCTAAGGCACCATATTGGTCAGAGCTAGCCCTGCCTCATCACACCTGCCTGGAAGTTTTTCTAGTATGATGTAATGTTTAATGCACTTTTTGTCATTAATAAAAACAAATGAAATATATTTTATTTTTCTTTGCATTCTATATCAATATAGTACAAGATTATAGGCCTACTATTTAAATCAATGTCATAAGCATGTTAGGTCAAAAGTAATTAAAAAAAAGTATACTGATTATCTTACCTAAAATGTGTAATGTAAATGATCACGTTACTTATGGCGTTACTAACTACGATTTTTTTTTTTTTCATGTAATTTGGAACCAGTAACAGACTACAATTTGTAAGTAATCTACCCAGCACTGCTTATATCCACCGAGGTAATGTTCACCAATCTCACACCATCTGTAATTTTCTAAAGTAACCGCCAGAGTGCAGGGTTACACTCTGTTCGCATCCTGCACTTCCTCTCCAGATATTATAGCAGAGGATTAAACAGTGAAGTTAAGCGGGGTGCGCGCGCCTGTCCTGCTCTTATGCTGAGAGAGGATACTGCAGGTCGGACTACCCATCACCTTTAACGCTCGGCCCGATGGAGCTGCTTATATCACCGTAGGCAATTTGGACATGAAATCGAATGAAAAATGAGTCCAGAGCACAAACTGCACTCAGAACGATCTTAACACTGAGGAACTTTTTCTTTGGTCGCTTGGGATTTGTTCTTATTCTTAAACAGTGGGTAAGTTGTATTCCTTTAATAGCAAAACATCATAACGCGCTGAATTGTATGTTTTACGCATTGATGGAATTATCATTTGACCTCACATTTCAATGCATACAAGGCTAAATAAGAACTTTGATTGATACACTTAACATTTTATGCCTACAGAAGCTGCCTGTCAGCAGTGTTTTTGAAACAGATTTTGTAGTTTCGCAGAATCGCATAGTTGTGCCGATGATTGTGCGCATAGTACGTATGTGGTACAAGATCGTATGGGGTCAGTCTAGTATTTACATTTTTTATAGTTGTTTATGGGTCATTAAGATTAAAAAAAACTGTCAAAAATGCACAAACAAGTATCTGAATGATCCTGATCCATAAAGTAATTATCCATGACTGTGATAAACTTCAATTTTCTTCAATTTCTTAATTAAAAGACATGTAGAATTTTTTTTTGTATGAAACTAAAAGTCTAAAATAAAATAAAAACCCAGGTCGTGTAACTGACAGAAGACTAAATAAGAAAGAAGTCGCACTGAAAGGCTTTTTGACACTTTTTTTTATTTTTACACAATTTGTTTACTTTTTCTAAGTGGTCATAAGAGTCATCAGCCCTTGGCCATAAGCTACTGATTTACTACTTTCATTGACTATTGACGATTGCTTCACTGGATTCATAAAGCTGTTGTAGCCTAGAAGACATTTTCTGCGGAGAAGTGAGAGTTTGCAAAGGTTTTGATGCAATATACATGCATTGGTGGATCTGCATCTGTTTTCTACGTACTTTATACCTCAAATTAACAGCATGAAAAACTATGCCATTGGTCCACATGAGGCTGTCCAGCAGCAGGTCCCATATAAACACTTGATTATGCATCATATTATAAGAAACTTAATGCTTTCCAGGATTATTTAAATACAGGCAATGCAAATACATGGGAGGAGCATAACAGTATATGCACAGTTGAACAACCTCTATTAGTCACCTCTATTAATCTGGCCAGGTGCATTAAAATACTGCACCAAAGTGGGACGCTTAGGATTGCTTACTGTAAGAACTCCTAGGGGTTGCTAGCAAAAGTTTTGTCCATTTTGCAGGGCTATATGGCTCTGAAGGGTTTCAGCCGCCAATAACGGCACGTCGGCCTCTTTTATCTAAAAATAACAATAATGATAACAAAAAAAATATGGCACTCAAAGGAAGCAGAGGACATTAATAATTGAGTAACACAGAGATACACATTCTCTGTGGTATGGTCTCAGAGTATTGGGGTCAGCGCTTCGCTCTGTGTTCCAGGGAATCTCTCCCACGAGGACCACGCTGAGCTCATTCCACATGGTGCCTGATGGAAGAGCAATTTCATTATAAAGCAATGTTATCGGGGTCTCTGACTTAACAAGTCACCCGTTTTCTGTTTTAATCAACAGACTTATCATGCTTGAACTTGTCTATTCAAAAGTGTAACATAATTAATTCAAATTATTTCAAGGACTGCCACCCTCTAGGGACTACAGTGTAAAAATGTTTTGTCAGCTAACCTATAAAACATACTTCACGTGAACAAAACTGGTTTTAAGTTCAAAAGTAATCAGTCATGAGACTGCACCTATGAAAGCTATTTTAAGTTTCAGATGAGGTACGTAACCGTCGAGTGAACAAACAAATAGTGGGGCAGTTTTATTCAGTTTTATAAATAGATTTGTGAGTTTTTTGTGGTGCCATGATCCTAACTAACAAAAAATATGTTCAAATAATAATATATGAAAAACAATATTTAAAATAACAACATAAAAAAAAATGTTTAACGTAATTTGGTGATTGTGGATGTTTAACATGTTTTGTGGATTTTTTTTTTTTTTGGTTTGTTTGTTAGCTGGTTAGCAATGTTAGCAACTATGTTTCTGCAGTGTGCAATTACAGAATGTCGTTAAAGTACATTTCTTCTTTGAAAAGTGATAAAGTTAGAATTTAGTTAAATTAGATCTCTGTTGTTGGAAAGGCATCTTAACATGGTCAAGGTGGTTTCTAAAAAATTATAGCTGGTTCATTCTGATGACGGTACTGGGTCTGTCTCTGCCTGACCAGCTGATGATCTATTATCTACTGTACATCAGGTTTTACCAACTAATGACCGTTTGAACAGCTTGCACCAGTTAAACACCATGTAAATCCTCAGAAAGATGATCCAGAGGCTACCAATTAATGGACATTAATGTTCTAAAAATATGGGGTCGGTCAGATTATAAAAAAAAGAAAAGAAAAAAAGAAAGCCTTGTATGCTCATCAGTTCTGTATTTATTTGATCAAAAACACAGTAAATGGTATGTTTTGAAATATTATTGTATCTGTGGTTTGGTAACATTTCTTGCTGTCCAGCTGATTTTTGTGGAAATCATGACACAATATTTTTCAATGATTCTTTGATGAATAGAAAGTTCAAAACAGCATTTTAAATAAATTTAGTTTTTTTTGCTACATTCACTATTGACCAGTGTAATCCATCCTTGCCAAACAGAAGTATAAATTTATTTAAAAATATCTTTCTGATCATTTTTGAGCTTTTGGATGGTAATGTATCTCATATTTGTTCTATATCTTGCTTTAACGTTTTTTTTCTAAACATTTTTTCTTTTGCAGCTTGAACACAAAATGAGTAACATCTACGAGTCTGCTGCCACCACGCTGGGCCTCTTCAACAGCCCATGTCTGACAAAAGTAGAGCTCCGTGTGGCCTGTAAAGGAATATCTGATAGAGATGCTCTGTCCAAACCTGACCCCTGCGGCATCCTCAAGATGCAGTCCCACGGACAGTGGTTCGAGGTCTGTTCGTGTTCAGGTTTTGTTTTCTCTAGCACAAACAGAATGATGTTTTTCATGAAGGAACATATCATTTTCACCTGCACAAAACACAATCTATCATGTACATGTCATTGCAGTTTTCAGATTTCTGATTTCAAAGAAACAGCTGTTTGTGTGTCATACCCTAGATATTTCATCCAATCACAAACTCCCTTTCCTCGCTTTGAAATTGCTGCACATGTAGTGCACATGACTTCTTAGCAAACATCTGATGCTATTGTAAGTTTCCAAGGATACAGTACTTTAGTAATAATCCTTTCACAAACACTAATCTGGACTGAACAGACGCTAGCAAAAGAACTGGCTCTTTATGATACTGAATGTGTTCATGCATATGTCAACGGCTGATTAGCGTTCTGAGACTGTAGTCTCAGCTGTGATGCTGTAATGTGTAAGTAATATAAAACAGCACCGTTAGATCACAAAAAGTGCTCTAATTGTCACGTTGTCTTGTGCCTCGATAATATAACCAATGACAAGGAAGTGCAGTGCTGCAAAAAATAATGTGAAGTGGCCTGTAAGCTTTTGCTAGGTATCTGTGAAAGGTTTCAGTTGCAGTTCAAAACAGGTGTTTCTGGCATACAGGGCTTTTGCTTGGCATAGTTAAGGCTACGATCCATAATTAATAAAGCAGTGCCATTTGAACTCTTGCTGTGAGCACTGAAGTAAAAAAAAAAAGAAAGAAAGATGTGTTTGAAACCATATAAGTGGGTTGAAGGCCCGCAGTCTGGAGAATCTCACGAAACCTGTCAAGAAAATGTACTGCTCATATTTCACTTTTATATATTTAGAAGACTAAGCAGGTTTTAAGAACCATAAATATGGCTTGCATTTGGATGTTATTCGCGAGATTATTATCTACATTCATGCTACTTTTGTAAAGCAACCACTAAAGCAACCAAAAGTGTCATTTTCATATTCTTGTTGCCGTCATGTGACAAAAAGTTATATCATATGAAGGGATAGCTCACAGGAAAAAATGACAAATCTGTCATAATTTCTGTCTTTACCTTCATGTTGTTCTAAACATGTTTGAATTTCTTCCTTCTATGGACCATAAAATAAGATATTTTAAGAAATAGTGCTTTGTTGTTGTTGTTGTTGTTGTTGTCCATACAATGAAAGTCAATGGAAACTAAAATGTTATGTTAATCTTTCATAACTATCTCTTGCAATTGATACTGATATAATTTGATTGTTTTATCAAATTAGATCATTTGTACTGATATTATTTGATTTTAATTTAAAAATACTATGTATATATAACAATAAATATTACTATATTTAATGGAAGTAGTGAAAAAGGAAATTGTCAGATGCATTACAGTAATGAGATTTGAAAGAATGTAATATAAATGTGTGCCTTAAATTGAATGTCTTCATGCAATATTTAGTTTTAAGAATTATAAATTACTGGGGCATGCACATATCCTATCATTTGTCTTATAATATCATAACTTTGGAGTCAGTTAGATTTATTAATGTGTTTGAAAGAGGTCTCTTATGCTCACCGAAGCAGAATTTACTGTATACATAATGATATATATATATATATATATATATATATATATATATATATATATATATATATATATTATATATTATATATATATATATATATATATATATATATAATCATTCTGATATGCTGATTTGGTACTTAAGAAACATTCTTATTTTTATTAATGTTGAAAACAGTTGTGCTGCTTAATTCTGACATAGAAACTTCAAAAGAACAATTTTAAATTAAAATGTATTTTTAACAATATAAAAGTCATTACTGTCACTTTTAAACAATATGTTCTTGCTGAATTCATGTAAATCTTACTGACCCCAGATTTTGTGTATTCTTAACATGCTTTGTCAGATTCACTAAATTATTGATGGCACATACTTGGGATTGAGTACAGTACTATTTAAAATGGTTTGTTATTTTCGTAATGCCACTAATAACCTTTCACAAATTTGATATGCACTTTAAGGACAATAACCCCATTGTCCTATGGATCTGTTCAATTAAGGGCCATTGACATTGATTTGAGATGCGACTGAATGTGAACTGAATTGATCCAGGATATGAACTGGATTAGGGAAAATCATTGTCATCATCCAAACAATCAGCCCGCAATAGAACAGGAATAGATGTCATCGATCCTAGTTCCTAAAAATGGGAAATAAATTAAAACAGCAGAGCTGGAGTGTGACCGTTGCCGTGTTCTGATTGATTCCAGGTGGACCGGACAGAGGTGATTCGCAGCAGCATCAGTCCGGTTTTCTCCAAAGTCTTCACCGTGGACTACTATTTTGAGGAAGTGCAGCGCCTCCGTTTTGAGCTTCATGACATCAGTAGCAACCATAATGGACTCAAAGAGGCTGACTTCCTGGGCGCCATGGAGTGCACACTCGGACAGGTGAATGCACACTTAACGGAAGCGCAGTAGGGAAGATGAAAGCTAGTGAATGGAATGAGTGCGTGAGAGAGAGGATGAGTACATGAGAGGGATTGTGTGGATTCAAAAGGGTAGCAGAGAGCTCACTGGAGCAGGAAGGTGCCCGGTGGGCAGAGGGACTATTACTTCAAACTCTTTTTATCTAGTCTGTGATAAAACAAGATTAAAACCGGTGGTATATAAAGGAACATAAGAGGGTAAAGAGGACTTGAGGGAAGGAGAGTTCATGTAAGGGTGAGGGCCTGAAGGATTTGGATGCTAACAACAGACACTTATTTAGTTTCAAGCTGTTAAACTGATAAGTCGTAAATGGTGAGAAATAACTACAGCATGTAAATGGTACATTTTTTAGTTAGCTCTCACCACTTACAGTTGACAAGTAGTGTATATTATGTGGTTTGAAAACACTTATTTTTGTGAGTTGAAAATGCTAGATCAGTACATTTTGTTTCCAGTACTTCTTGTTGGCTGATTAGATAAAAATATCCAATTTAATGTTACCATCTATAATATTTGGACATGTAAATATGTTGTTGGTGAATGTGGTGCACCTTATGTGTTAGAAAAAATTCTATTTTGATCCTGTAAACTTGTCAAATGGTTTATAAGATCTGTAGGTTAGTTCATCATTGAAATTATAAATAATTTAAAAGTAGAAGGATTTTTAATATCATTTCTAATATGTCTGCCTCCTTGTTGCAACGCATATCTTGTTGCTGCTGAATTAATTTCATATATTAAGCATTAATTTCTTAATATATATAAAAAAGAATATATATATATATATATATATATATATATATATATATATATATATATATATATATATATATATATATATATATATATATATATATATATATATAAATATAAATATTTATAATTTAACTTTGTTTCATCATTTTTGGCATTAAAACTTTAAAACCGTTTTTGATTACCACAAAGATTCCTAAATATTACCAATTAAATCAAATAATCATTTCATTGTGATTCATAAATTACAAGTCAATACCAATTATGTTTTTATTTTTTAAAACACAAAAAATATATTTATTTAGTCTAAAGCTTCAATAAACTTCAACAAGAACATTTCATATTATGTTAAAAACTAGATTTTTCTAACCATTTTCATCCATTTTATATGAATTTAGTCAGATTACATGCACTGTAAGAAACAATCGGAAAAATGAAAGACGGACTGGTAATTTAACATTATTGATTTCATTTATGAATATTTCCTTCAACCCTAAAACACAACACAGTGCCTAATTCAACATAAAGGTAAAACAGCCATGAAAAATCAGGAGAATTCCTTCATATTAAGGTTTGTCAGGGTTTACAAGTTTGTTAGTGTGTGTGCATGTACTGTATCTGTTTGCCTCATGTCCTCTCCTCTTCCTTCATAGATTGTATCACAGAGAAAACTGTCCAAAGCTTTACTGAAGCAAGGAAACACAGCTGGCAAATCATCTATCACAGTAAGAATAGATGTCTCACCCCCAATTAATTCACTCTGCAAGTTTATGCTCTTTTGTCATAACTGAGCGATGACTTCTTGGAAACCACAGGTCACAGCTGAAGAGCTGTCTGGGAATGATGATTACGTGGAGCTCGCCTTTAGTGCCAAGAAACTGGATGACAAGGTGAGACGTCGTCTTTATCTGATCCCCTTTCTGTTTTACTACTCTGGTTTATGAGTAGACAAATTCAAATGGAGCAATGCATCATCTACTACTTCATTAAAATATACTGCTATTTTTTATTTTTCATTACACAATGAGGACAACTTTCAGTCTAAACGCACAGACCATTAGGAAAAATTAAGAAATGATGTGCACTGTAAAAAATAAGTGTAATTTTAACTGTAAAATTTTGTAAAAACGCTACGGAAAAAAACTGATAATAGGTTAACAGTAAGTTCCCGTACTATATACAGGGAAAAACTGTAAAAGATCTAACAAAGCATTTAATGTAAGTTTACAGTAAAATTCTGTTAATTATACAGCTTTTAGAAGTAAAAAAAGAACAAATCAATGTATAATTTACAGTCTAAAACTGTAAACTGATATTCCCAGAATTCCCTGCGTGACACTCCACGTTTGAAAGTATTTTGTTTAAATAATCATGTTTTTAAATAGTTCTTGTTATCAGTTATGTACATTTGAGCTTTATGTTACATCTTCTGTTGCTTAATGAAAGTTTTTTGCATTATTTAAGTATCACGTGTGTTACCATGATGGTGTTTTGTGTTTCCATAAATGTGCACCTTCTATATGTTAATATATACTTCTGCTTGTGGTGAAGCTACTTGTGATGAGCTTTGATACTTCATGTGGCTTTCTCTTATACAGTACCATCTTTATTATTATGGTGGTTGTCAGTATTTTCAAGGTACAAAACAGATTTAATTTTGTGTGTTGTTGAATTTACTGGTTTATATTCACATTTTCTTGTTTGTAAATTACAGCTTTATATTGTAAAATTAACAGTTTTTGACGTAAATGTGTTTACAGTTTTCTGTATTTTTACAAAATTATTCTGGCAACCACAGCTGCCAAAAAGTTTTTGTAAAAACAACAAGAAATTTTTTACAGTGTGCATTCGGATATAGTCTCTAAATGAGAGAAAGTCAGGACGCTATAAATGTGCCTGGGATTGATGTATGAATTAATCAAAAATTAATTACTGCTCAATTGTTTCATTTCTGCACCGCTAGCGCCACCAAATGAAAAGGACTATCAAAGGATGAAGAGCTTCCAGAACACTCATGTTTGCAGATGTTATATTTACTTTAAAAACAAGAATAAATGTGATTCTTTCTTTGTTTAGGACTTTTTTAGCAAGTCAGATCCATTCCTGGAAATCTTCAGAGTGAATGATGATGGCACAGCATCACTGGTGCACAGAACAGAGGTGAGATTGACAGATGCACACATGCATATTAAATACATGTGGAAGAAAAATGATGTACATGTATCAACTGGTATTTTTCTGTTTATAGACCATTATGAACAATCTGAGTCCTGTCTGGAAATCATTCAAAGTTTCTTTAAATACACTCTGCAGTGGAGACCATGAGCGGGAGTTAAAGGTAGGACAGATATTTTGACTATATCCATTATTATGTTAACATAAACTAAAAACCTATCCATTTGCATACTGTTATGATAACTAGAGATATATTTTTGACAAAAAGCATCTCATTGAAAGGTATACCGCAGCAATGTGACACAATCCCTATGAGGCTGTTATGTCAATGTAGTTTTTTTTTTTTTTTGCATTTATTCTGATCTCAGCGTGACCATTTGGTCACATTAGATTAAAATCATCTTGGCAGATTTATGTAATGGCAGTCCTATCCATTCTGCCTCACCATTGCAGCTGACATCTTTCATAGTGAGCTAATTACTGAGTGGGTAAATGCAGCCGTCTGTTTGGAGGGTCCTGACAGTTTCCTGAGGGGAACAGACATGGTGGAACCAAGGACAGAAATTGATGTTACTGCCCTTTAGTCCATTAAAGTCCACAAAATGGGTTGGAGAACTTTCTGTCATTGGGACCAGTTGTCCAAGAACACTAATAAGACTACAGAGAGCAAGAAATCCTGTTATCTATATGATACTACAGATTTGAGATAAGAAAGTTAGATTAGACTCAAAGTACTATTCCGTTGACTTCCCATACTGTATGTGCTGTGGCCTTTTTAATATTCGGTATTTTGATTTCTGTTTATCTTTTATATATATAAAATAACTTCTATTCAGCAAAAATTCATTACATTTATCAATTTTTTTACATTCTTACATATTCTATCTCAAATAAATCCTATTATTTAAAACTTTCTATTCATCAAACAATCCTGAAAAGAATGAGTCACGTTTCCAAAAAAATAGGAATATATAATAATAATCAGTGTTGGGAGTAACGGATTACAGAAGTAATGCATTACAGTAACATATTACTATTTGCTGTAACGCAGTAGTGTAATTGTAGTAAATGTAATTGTTCAAAGAAAAAAAAATAGAAAAAAACAGCAAGAGCGCAAGACATTAACGAATCAAAAATTAAGCTAATAAGTTCTATTTCCTGTTCGTGGTCAGTCAATAGCTGCGTGTGGTGCCCACCTCTGATATATTTGTTTAGCGATTTTTTTTTTTATCCATCTCTCTCTATCTCGCTTGTGGAACTTTGTATTGTGTGACGTAGTCCAGCGATGGTGTGTTTAGGGCAGGTTTTAGAGGAGTGCCTCAAGGATACTGGCGTGACGTGACATCATTTCGGCCTCTGTGCTCGAGGTCCAAGGCTATTAGCTCCGCCCACCTCCCTGTTAGCCCCGGCTAGCACTGGCTTGCATTGTCTTGAGCCTTCACTCTGCCAATTATAAACTATTTATTGTTAGTTGCCTGCCTGGATAGCCCACAGTCATTATGCTACATCAATATGCCCTCTACTGAATGTAAAATGCTCTGCAGTACATCTTGTAATTTTAGAATGCTAAGTTATACTTCTGTTATTTTGGTGAAAGTAACTCAAAATTAATACAGGAGCCATGTAACGCATTATAATTCTAAGACAGTAATATTGTAAGGTAAGGAATTACTTTTAAATGTTAGTAACAAGTAATCTATAATCTATTACAGTTTGGAAGTAACTTGCACAACATTGATAATAATAGGAAATATTTTCTGGCATATTACAAAGAATAATGACTGCTTTGCCATCATAGCAATACATTACATTTTAAAATATATTATATAGACAACTTATATATTATAATAATAATTAAAAAATCACAATGAAGTTTTTCACAGTTTTAACTGTATTTGTCATCAAATAAATGTAGCCTTGGTGAGCATAAAAGAC
Source organism: Carassius auratus (assembly GCF_003368295.1). NCBI lineage: Eukaryota > Metazoa > Chordata > Actinopteri > Cypriniformes > Cyprinidae > Carassius > Carassius auratus. The sequence continues at coordinate 7,613,283 of NC_039286.1, forward strand.
TAAAAATCTCAAACTAACCCCGAACGTTTACAATTACATATATTTATTTAATTAATTAATTAATTAATCCGTTTTAATCTGATTAAAAATTACTGTAAATATGCATTTATATAATATATAATAAAGTATTTATTTAAATGAAAACACAAAGTTATTTTGAACATTTTTGCTCTGACAATTCTGTAATGGATGTTTTTAAAAACGTTTGACCATGAATTTTTATTTATTTTTTTATACCAAGTATATAATGTTTATTATAATGATGTGAGTTTGTAGTCAGATGTTGTTTTTTCATTGCTCCTCTATGTTAATACTTTTTATTTGTTTTAAAATACATTGATATTGTTATGAAAATAGCAATAAATGCTGGTATGGCAATAAAAGCAAGCAAACAAACAAGCTACTGTACTCAACGCACACTTACATTAATACTCCAATTTTTTTAACAACACCAATATGTCAACCTCTAGGTCTTTATTACTTATGATTTATTACATTGCAGTTGTTCAGTAAAACAGTGCAGCATTGAAATCAGGTCTATTCCATTTAAAAATGTACCTTTTCTGTGTGTGTGTGTGTGTGTGTAGTATCATCCTTGGCCTTAAACTACTTTTTAATAGCATAAAGTTTTTGTGTTATGCGTGTGTGTTTGCTTATTTATTCATGAAAGTTCCTAAGATTGTATTATTTTCGTTCTCTTCTCTTAAACCTCTCTCTCTCTCTGTCACACACACACACACACACACACACACACATTCAGATCTCAGCAATGCAGGTGTAAGGTCCTCATTGGTATGCCAATGTAGAAGTGGTGACAGGAGAGCTGTATCGTAATAATCTGTCTTTAAAGATGCTTCTCTTTTTATTCTCATAACAAAGTTAAGATGAGATTTAGTCTTAGCCCTACACTGAGATTCTGCACAAAAGCTGTTTGGAAGAAAAGCCTTTTTGAAATGCTCACACACTGTGCAGGTGACATTTCAGAGAAAGTAAAAGATAACGGGCCAAGAAAAGACAGAGAGAGCAAAATGAAGAGCTGATGTTTCAATATGTTAAATTGAGAGCTGAATCCCTTGATCAGCTCCAGGCTGGCACTTTACATTGCTGCTCTCAGCTTTACTTGAAAATAACCACCACTTCCTAATTAACTAATGCTTTAAATGCTTGGAAACAAGCCACTTTGAATTAAGCCTTTGGCAATTCTACTAAGTGGCTGAATGAGCAGTTGTGCAACATGTTCATTTATAGCTGAATAAATTACATTTTCAGTCTAAAATTATTAAACATTGTTGATTTGAATCCAAATATTTAAAGGTGATGTTTGACAGTCAAGGACATTTATAGTCAGACAGATGCGAAAACGGTTATTTATTTTAGGGTGACATGTCCCTGAATAAACATGAACTGGTTTGTTTAATATTCATGACTTATTTACACTCAAGGCACTACACACAGCAATGTCTCCGCAGTGAAAACACACACTGAATTCAGATTCACAGAGTTATGGAGCCACTGCAGTTACGTTTTATTCGTGTTGTGGAATTATATCTATATTTGTATAAGACAAGGCAGTTAAACCTTCTTGTTTTGAATTTTGAGAGCTCAGAGATCCATATTTACAACAGAGCTCTGTTATTAGATTCAATTAATCATATATTCTAAAAAACATAATAGTTTACAAAATAATGTTTAATTTCTATAACCTTTATCTTAGTTTACTTTAGTGTGAGTCTGTGTGTCTTGCATTTGCATCTCTTCATCCATCTTTTGGGGATGTTTCCCAACTTTATGCAGAGCAGAGGAGCAGGTGTGAGTTATGCATGCTGAGTTATTGTTGGTTCTCACTTCTTCAGCTGAAAAGTCAACCACAGCATCTCTGTATTAATATTTTAAATGGCCTTCAAACTTTGATTACCACCCGCTTATGTCTCAGCATTAATGATTCATTAACAGCAACGCTACAGTGCGCTGTCTTCCTGCCACTCCTGCCACACACCCACATTCACAACTTCACATACACACACACGGCCAGCGTACCAACGAGAGTGTTAAATCTTTCAATCAACAACATGACACAAGGTATTAAAACTGAAGAAGTGTTACGATAACAAGATGACATTTGTATCACTGCATTGACATTGCTTTTACAATCCTTTATTCCTTCTTGAAACTTTGGACTCCTCGGCTTGTTCCAGATTCAACACCAACTAGATAAAAGCTCTTCTAAATGAACTGTGACATTTCAGTCTTATTGTAGCAAGAAAAGCTGATGCTGTTTTCATTATACCTGTACTTGTGGAAGTTATTAATTATTTCAGCTCTTGGTGTTTGGACACACTGTTTACTTTGTGTGCATTTTTATGTACAATCTATCATTTCTGAGATACTGCTGTTGTGGTTCATTGAAGCAACTTTAAGATTAAAACTAATTTTTGCATATGAGTTGTGGAGGTTAAAGGAATAGTTCATCTAAAAATGAAAATTCTGTCCTTATTTACTCACCCTCATGTCTTCGCAAACCTTGCATAAATTTCTTTTTTTTTCTGTTGAACACAAAAGAAGATATTTTGAAGAATGTGGGTAATCGAACAGTTGATGGTATCCATTGACTTCTGTTTTCATGAACATTCTTCAAAATATCTTCTTTTGTGTTCAACAGAGCAGAGAAACATAAAAAGAATAATAAGACTTAAGTTTAAATTGGCTAAATAGTCTCACTAAATGGTACAACAGGAAAAACTTTTGTTAATGTGGTAAAAGAACAAACATAATTCAAAATTTCCCACAAACAAGTCTTAATTTTTGAATGCAATTTAGCTGTTTAAGTTTTGCAGGTGTATCGTTATAGCATGGGTTTTTGTTTGTACTGTATGTTTCTATGTGTGTGTGTGTGTGTGTGTGTGTGTGTGTGTGTGTGTGTGAGATAATGTGACCATAAATATTGCTAGAGAAAACTATTTAGCACAGGATATTTATCACGGTTCTTAAGGGACTGAAGTCTCAGACACTCATGCACAGAGCTAAATTTATTCACAGATTTATTTACTGCATTAAGCATGTGGCTCAGCATATTAAAAATGTGGAATAAATCAAATAGCACTTAAGTTTCAATTTATTCAACTGTGTTATAAATATAGGATGCAGATTGTAAATTCTTTTTTTTTCTTGTTGTAGTGTACAGTATGGGACTGGGATTCAAATGGCAAGCACGACTTTATAGGAGAATTTCAAACCACCTTCAAGGAGATGAAGGCGGCGATGGATGGGAAGCAGGTATAAACACACACACACACACACACAGTCAGAAAACTGACCCTGTTTCCAATGTAGATTTCCGGCTCTCATCAACACAAAGTACTTTTTTGTTGTTGCATTTTTCAAGTATATACCCTGAAGCACATGGAACGAAGTAAGAGCAATAGCATACTTCATAACTCCAGCTGATGGATATATGCAAAGAAAGCGTCCATTAATAAAAACCCACATCACATCTCGACTGGAGCTTGCCCATGGGCATGCGAACGGTTGTGGAAATTCAAAGAAGATTCTGTGGTCTGATGAGTCTAAAATTTAGCCATTGGAGTTTCAGTTCTAAGCACGTGGGGTCTTTGTTAACATTTTGCCATTCACAAATAGTTCCTATCCAACCTGTTGGGATTTCAAGGGGTTTTAGATAATAGTTAACCAACACTCACATTTGGTTGAGAAAATAAAAATATATTAATCTTTTTGTTTTTAATTAGCATACTTCAAAATATTTTTCCCTTCATCAGAGAGTGCAGTGCATCAGTGATTAAATATCTTATTACAATTATAATATCTTCATTCCAGATCCTCATGCAGGTTCCCTGAATCTCTTTAATTTCTGACGAGAGCCTCAGGTCTGTTTATGCAGCGGAAACTGAGTCAGTGTGAAAGCTCAACGTGAGCCTGCTCTTACAGTTATGCAGCGTTTTCTCTTGCAGGCGGTGTGAAACAAGCCGAACACTTGCTTTATGATCTTTATATGTCTCGTTTTCTCAGTTTCCATCTCCTATTCTGTACTCACCCTGCCTGTATCATAACAGACACTGAATTCATCATGTCATCTCTCTGTCTGTTTGCGTCTTTCACTGTTTTTCTTTTGAATGCATTTTTGTTCTGGATTTTATAGAGAATTGTGATCTACTGTATTGTCACCATGGACACAATGTTATCTGCAGAGAAACAGAGGGAATAATTAGAGGTACTGTACAGAGTAGGAGGGAAAGGACACACCAAGGAATACACTGAGAATATTGCAATAGAAGAACAAAAGAAAAATCGGCAACAAAAGAGTGCATGTGAGAGTGTTGTGTATTTGTGCTGTGTCAGATGAATGAGAGTGTTTTGAGAGTTTAGAGCACTGTAGTGATGAACTACATACATAAATATATGTATATATATATATATATATATATATATATATATACACACACACACACAACCAGTAAGACTAGCATTATATAACAGAGTTATAGACTTATACAGATATATTTTGCTTCAAAAAGGACACAATTGGTAAAACACTTGTTTTAAACCAATTTAGTAACATTTTGTCTCAGTAGAAGCAAATCTCTGCATCCCTATTGGGTGATGTTTAGGTGTACACATACTTATGGCCATATAGAGTACACACCCACACACACACACAGTGTTATCGTGCCGCATACACTCTTATGCATCAGTCTATAGCGTCTGAATGAGTTCACGCTGTTCCGTCGCTTCTCTCATTTGAAATCTATTGCCTGCTCTTCAGATTAGTAGTCATTGTGTTGCTTTTAATTCCATTACCTTCATATTCACCATCATCCCCTTGAATGCTCAGAGGAGCAGAGTCGACAGACTTCAGCATAAGCTTCTCATTGCATTTGTTAATCAGTGGACTTCCTCGTCTGTCAGCACACGCTGATTGCACTGCTAGCGTGGTTCAAAAACAAGTGCTTCATTTTCAGCAGAATACTCTTTCAGTCTAGTGGTGGAAGAAAACTTCTCGCATACTCTTCAAGACCTGATATGAGATCTTTAGAACATTCTGAGATAATTGTGCTGAAAATAAATCACAGATTTGAGGCAGATCTTTTACTGAGCTGTTGTATTCACACCAGAAATGTAAAATGAATAAAGAATTGTTTGGCTTGGATAGACATATCTTTTTTGTTCTGACAGGCATCATCACAAGAGAAACTACAAACTGATCTTGGCCAAAAGGTGACTTACCAACACTGACATGCTTGTGAAAGTCTCGTCCGCACTGCTAGCTTACAGCCAATCACTCTCACATTTTCTGAAAGGCTCAAATGCAGCCACTATGTTATGCTGAGTATTTTAGACATCCGTCTATCATTGTGCCTCTCGGCCTGTGGGCATCTTCCTCTCATACAGATAGATCACAAGCCCACTTCAGATGAAATACCTGCAAGCCCAAGCAATTCATCTTGTGGCTCAATGGAATTCAATACAGAGCTGAGTGAATGGCATAGTGCTGAATTGTTGTCTTACTGTTGTACGTTTAACATGTTTCTAACAGATCCAGTGGGAGTGTATTAATCCTAAGTACCAGGTGAAGAAGAAGAATTACAGAAATTCTGGAATGGTCATTCTCACCATGTGCAAGGTGAGGGATTCCTTCACTTTATGTCTGATATATACCATCATTATGACTGCCCCTGTAATGAAGTCATTTTGGGTAAAAAACAAAACAAAAAAAACTATTGTACTATAACTATTTTTTTTAAATGCACACACACACACACACACACATATGTATTGTATGATATATGCTCTATTAAATGGGTTGATAACTTTGCTGTGCATTCACAGTAGCTACTGTAGGTGAACAGATATGTTGTGTCATAGCTGTTACTTATTGTATTTTTGTACAACTGAAATGATCTGTATCCAGGACCAGAACTTTCAGTTAAATACGTGTTATTTTATCACTGTTTCAGATCATAAAGATGCACTCTTTCCTGGATTACATCATGGGAGGATGTCAGATTCAGTTCACAGTAAGTAGTTTTGGAAGATATTTCCCCCACTATCTTCTGTCATATCTATCTGGATTTTGTATGTTGTCTAGTGGTTTAGCTTCCACCTGCATGTCTTGTGTTTACACATCATGTGTTCTCTAAATATAAAAAATCCATCATTATTTACTCATTTTAATTTTATTTCAAATCCTAAGGTTTTATTTCTTGGATAGACCACTTAAGTGTAATTTTGAAGAATTGTACTGCTCGCTCTATTTCCATGCAGTTACAGTGAATGGAGACTGAAGCTTTCAAATTTGTAGCAATGTCCGACTCATGAATAATTGATTATTTAGATTCAGATCTTTTCAATGAATCATTTTACTCGAATCAGAATCATTCAAATTCCAATCACTCATTTGATTGCAATTGTTCATATAAAATGTTCATAGTTTTATGAGAATAATTACTTACATTTTAGTCTTAAATTAAACTATCGGTATACAAGTTGGATATACATCGAATACTATTATGGTATTTTTTACACCCTTTTTGAGGCTTGAAAGTTGAGGTTAAATAAAATTTTTTCAAATTATATTTTTTGGGGTGAACTATCCCTTTAACCAGTGTTGTTCTGCAGGTGGCTATTGATTTCACTGCCTCAAATGGTGACCCTCGAAACAGCTGCTCCCTCCACTACATCCACCCTTACCAGCCCAATGAGTACCTCAAAGCCCTGATAGCGGTTGGGGAGATCTGCCAGGACTATGATAGGTGACCCACCAATCAATCCCCCAGTCAAATCATTTAGTCAGTCAAGCACACAGTCAATCAAATGAAATGAAATTTAATGGACTACTCCATTACAGAATGTTTACACCAGTTATTTTCTCAGTACTGGCCATTAAACAAACTTTCAGACTAATTAATCTATCAATTACACATTACATTGATTAATCAGGCATTCAGTCTTATGTCTGCCTGCTCCTGAAGGATGCAGAGCTGTCATGTCAAGGATTGTCTTTCTACACTTCAATCACTCTCTTGCCCAATACATCACTTAAACTCAATTATATTTTACCCTTTATATTACATCCCTGCTTTGCTCATCCCCATTGCTCATCTCTGGGGCTCAATGCACGCTCATTAATCCTCCCTGCTTCTGATCTGTTTCCAGCGACAAAATGTTTCCTGCTTTTGGCTTCGGAGCCCAAATCCCACCAGACTTCAAAGTAAGTTATTTTTCCGTGTAAAAAAGAAACAGCTTTTTTAGTTATACTTTAAGGGCAAACCATTTTGTAATTATGTGTAATTTTGCAGTAGAAAATTCATTTAAAAAAGTCATTTTTGCTTTTAACACACTTACTGTGAGTCTAGTTTTCATTTGACTGTTAGATTCGTTGCATACTTACAAGTTGAAATTAAATTTACATTTAAGATTAAATATTTACGCAATCCCCTATAATGTTCTTTTTATAAAGAATGCTTAAATTGACTCATCTAAGATTTAACAAACTGAATCTGTACAAGAAGTTTTCCATACAGTACAATAAATCTCCATGCAAACCAGAGTGCTCTGAATCCCTCACCATTACCTGACGGGAGTTTTCTGAATAATTCATGAACTGCCAATGCCCTTTTACTATAATCACCTCATGATTCCTGCTAATCTATGCCAATCACTCAAAATCAGGTCATCTGATTGGTTGCCATGTTTCAATCAGAGGTCATGGCCGCAGTGTGGTTGGATGTGACTCTAAGAATGCATTTTAGTTGACCACAGTCCAATCCACAGGGAAGCTCCCATGTTTTATGCATGGTTTTATACCTTCCATTGGCTGCAATAACTCTGAATATAATTGAACCATAAGAGCCTATGAATAAAATAAAGAAACAAAATGTTTTAGATCTTCCAGTACATTATATGAAGTTTAACATCATAATTTAATATCATGGAGTCTTTTTCTCCATGCCATTTGAAAAAAGCAATTTGTTTCAAAACAGTGTAGACTCACTCTGCCATCGCTGCCTCTGATCTCTCAGTTTTTGTCACTTAACTGTGTGTTTTTTTCTCTCCTCAATTTAGGTTTCTCATGATTTTGCTGTGAATTTTGATGAGGACAACCCAGAATGTGCTGGTGAGTCATCAGAGTGTAAACTTCATGCCTCTACAAGCGTTTTCTTTTTCAAAGAGAAAGTTGAGTGAAATCCAAACATCTCTCACACAAACTCAGTGGCAAACAGAAGCATAAACTATGAACTGATGCGCATGCATTTAAATGAGGCTGTGCTCTGCTTTAAATGAGCAAATTCAGAAACAAACACGCACCCCATACAACCTCTGGGTCAAAGGTCATGTTTTATCTGACATTTTAAGGTCAGTCAATTTAAATGACCACTAATGCAAAAAAATAAAACATCCATTCAATGTCACCTTACAGAACCGATAATTGCTCAGTGCAGAAAATAGTTTTAAGAGAATATGTTTTACACTACTTTTTATTTCTTACTGCACTGACATTTTGTTTTAATGCGTAAAAGATAATTGCAAAATTTAGTGAGGTTTAAAATGAACTTATGTTGAACAATATGTTCAAAAACAAGGCAGTGTATTGACCTGATGGGCTATGTGTGTTTTGCAGGTATACAAGGTGTTGTTGAGGCTTATCAGAACTGCCTCCCGAAAATCCAGTTGTACGGTCCCACTAATATTGCTCCCATCATCCAGAAAGTTGCCAACTCTGCCTCTGAGGAGATGCATACCAAAGAGGCCATGGTTAGTCGGAGGGAGAGAAAGAGAGAGAGAGCACCTTTAATTAGACTGTAGGGCTCAATTTCTGCACAGCACCATATTGACTCCATCTGCTTTACTGCTGCTCCTTTTTTCATAAAAACAACCCAAGTTGCTGATGCATCGAGAAAAGAAAACATGCAGTGGAAGAGCACAGCAAAATGAAATTTTCTTACATAATATTAAAACATCCTTTTAGCAATATAAATTTATTTGAAAAGCAGAACTGCATCAAATAAGGCTCGTTCTCAGAAAATTGTTTATTTACTTGGTTACTTACTAATTTGATAAAATGAAAATACAGATTGTCAAATAAAAAAATTCCTGTTAAGTAATTTTTATTATTTTTTTAAAAGTAAAAAGCCTTTTTTAAATGCAAAATCAGAATTTTCAGCAGCCGTTACTCTAGTCTTTATTGTCTAATATGCTTTGGATTCTCAAGAATCATTTCTTATTTTTAGCAGTGTTGAAAATATTTGTATCTGTTTTTATGAAAACTACCATTCAAAAGTTTTGGGTAAGTATGATCAAATAAAAAGAAATAAAAAATGTTATTCAACATTGATGTATTAAATTGTTGAAAAGTGACAGTAAAGACTTATTTCAAAATAAATCTGAAATAATTCTGTGTTCAAATGTTTCACTGTTGTTCAATGAATTTTTGACTCATTAAAGAATTCCAAAAAAAAAAACACAGTTTCCACAAAAACATTAATCAACCAAAAATGTTTTTAACGATGATAATAATAAAAAACATTATTATTAATTGAGTATTTTATTAGTACTACCATAAATTAAATTTAAAAATATATATTTAATTAGAAAATGGTTATTTTAAATTGTAATGTTTAATATATTTGAATATAAACATTTTTACTTTGGCAAATTTAGTGTGGTTTATGCTGAAAATAAAAGAGTTTGTTGATTATAATAGCATGCAAGACAAAGACAAACACATTGTGATCATATTAGTGTAAGTCTCAATATTTAAATGTTCTCTCACATTACATTTGTTCCTCATTTGTTAGGAATACTTTATTCTGCTAATCCTGACGGATGGAGTGATCACAGATATGGCGGACACACGAGAGGCCATTGTTCACGCATCCCACCTGCCCATGTCCGTCATCATTGTGGGCATAGGCAACGCAGATTTCAGCGACATGCAGATGCTGGACGGGGATGATGGAATCCTCCGCTCTCCTAAAGGAGAACCCGTCCTGAGGGACATCGTTCAATTTGTGCCCTTCCACCACTTCAAACATGTGAGTAAAAACAGAAGTATCTTACTTCACCCAAAAATCTATTCTGTCATTATTTGCTCTCAGTCACATTGTTGGAAAAAATAATGACAAAATATTCCGACACTTCTCTTTATATTCACATTGGAAATCATTTTAAAAGAATCCTGTCGGGATCTGGTGAAACCAAGAACATAGAAAGCCAAACCTGAAAGTTTTAAGTGATTACTAACAAGTCGAAGCTTAATGAACAGATGTTTCTAATGAAGAGGAATGCATCGTGCCAGGTTTGGTGATTTGAGAACCTGTATGGTACCCCGGGTCAGGGCATAGTCAGGAAACCAAACTACAAGAGGATGCCGTACATCTGAAGGCATCCAGGCTTCTTTTCATCTCTCTCCTCTCAGGTCTCTCTGAGCTCCAATAACAAGCATCTCGGCGCTGGAACAGAGGAAAGGAAAACATCAAAGCTCTTAGATTTTACAGGCCTGTGTTTAGTTTAATTAAGGAGAATGAAATCGTTCATGTAGAACAGTCTTCATTATGAAGGCGACTTTTTTAGGAGACGTTAGGCGTATTCTGTCCTACTTTAACCCAGAGATCTTCCTGCCTCTGAAGTTGAGTTCATGCAAAGTTCAGTTTTTTATTCCAATTTGTAAATGTTTTTTTTCTATAAATCCTATGTTAGTTATAATGAGACAAAATTGTCTTTGTAACTTTATTATTATTACTAATTCAGTATTTTTTTTATTTAATTTATAAATCATTTATTACCTATATAAAAGTGACAGCTGTGAGAAAAAAAAATGGAATAGATTGGCAGGAACACATGGGAGAGACATGATTCATAATTCATTTCAATACAGTAACATTAGATTGTAGCTTAGCTAACAATGCATAATTTTTAATTGAATATAATAATTTTTATGTTTATAAAAAATATTATTATTATTATTAGCATTAGGATTGTTCAGTGTTTTATTAAAAAATATTATTATTAATTTTGTTTAATTATTAAATATTTATTATTGTTTCTTCTTTTGCGTTGATGTTTTTTTGTAACTGGTGATGTAGTTGTGCATTTTAAATCTTCAGGTTTTTCATTTGATTTATTGAACCCTTTGTCTAAAGCTTCATGTGCAGTAAACTCCAGAGAAGGGTTTTGTTTTGCATTCTTCTGGAAGACGTCTGGAAGGAAACCTGCTACCTCAGGTCAACTTCTGCAATATCACACAATTCATAAATATTGCGCAAATCTGAAGGTGTGAAGTTGGCTGTCCAATACGAATACTTGTGTGTGTGTGTGTGTGTGTTATTTTTAGCTCTGTCCTGCTGGGTTTTTTCGGGTGTGTTTTGCGGATGGAGTGAAATAGGAGTGACTCCTTTCCTGTATCACCTACTCAAGCACAAGAGAGTGTGAGATTTCATCTGTATTCCATTCTCTCATCCTTCCCTCCGTCCTTTCTTCCTCACAGGCCTCTCCTGCAGCGCTGGCTAAAAGTGTTCTGGCTGAGGTTCCCAATCAAGTGGTGGATTACTACAATGGAAAAGGCATCAAGCCCAAATGCCTGTCGGACTTTGAGTCTTCCAGAGCGTTCAGTCCCTGAGCTACGCACAGCCATATTCGTCTCAACTTCAAGATATCTTCATTGATCATTTCAGAGCTTGCTGCATCAGATTAAGAATCGACAAGCATCCTTGTTGTTGTTGTTTAGTTTTTTCCTCATAGGTTTCCAATAGCATTGGGCAAAGATGTCCTTAGCTGTCCATATTTTCTTTTATGCAGTTGTTAGTTATATTAACGGTGCACTCAGTCATTTTTTGTTTTGGTTTCCCCGGCTTATATTTCAGTTGTCTTGGAAGAGTTGTATTCAGTCATATGATCTCAACATGGCCAACATTTCGAAAAAGTATTATTAATTATGTATAAAAGGATTTAATGTTGATGAAATCACCGAATCTAACTTCTAACATAACAATGGGAAAGATTAATTTCATTGCAATCAAACCAATCTGCCAGCACTTTTCAATGAGCCGTCACCTACTCTGTGTAATTAGAAGGAAAGCCGAAAGAATGAAACATTCTACCTGACTGTCTTCCTTTTTTTTGTTCATTAGTGTTGGCATTTGTTACCTTATTACTGTTATTTTTGGTGGACCTGCTATACAAGGGCTATATAGTCCAATATAGCACAGTATTCCGATGCATAATAGTTTAGGAGGCAAGTGATTATTAGTTATTGGCCAGTGCATGACCAATGCTCAGTTAGTAAACACTGTTAGTCCTTTATAATCCAAAATGCAACAATTGTATTGCTTTATTCAATTTACCTGCAAAAAGTTTGTGGTCGGTAGGATTTTAATGTTTTTTTTTATGCTCACAGAGGCTTGCTTGCTTACCCACCTCAAACTTTTATACAGTAGTGTATTTATTTTAAAACTTATTTTTAATGTGAGGCCTTTATGACTTATAATTGTTACATACAATTAAGTGTATTGTATAGCTCCATAAACAAATACACACAGTATGTATTTGAAAGCATGTGGAATGGATACTTCCAGTATTTAGGCATTCATTGTTTTTGTTCTTTTCTACAGGTTTCTTGACATTTGTTTTGCAGAATTTCTTTATATAATCTAATATTATAAAGTTATTTCAGACGTTTGGAAATAGTAATTGCGTATTTCTGGTGCTGTATTTGACAGATTTCTCTTTTCCTTTCATGCATTTCTTTCCTTCTTTCTTCTGTTTGGAGCGTGTGTGTATGTATGCTTGCTCACTACTGAAACCAGGACTGTATTTTGCATGTTGCCAATAATTAAAAAGTTTTTCCCACTTTTGTTTCTCAGCTTTTTGTTTTGATGTTCACTGGATGCGCTTACTTCAGCATCACATTACAAACACACACAGTTCTCTCTCATAACCAGAAAATTGATTTAGAATTTCTGTTTAATGCTACAATACTGTAATACACTCAATGCAAAATTTTGAGGGATGCTTGAATGTAAAGGCTCTTGACAGGCATCAGAAGACTTTGAGAAATGGAGTCCTTGAGGCGTGATCGACTCTTTGATTCGGAAGAATCTTTGAAGTCTAAACACAAACATGCACACGTCTCTCCACACAAGCACACAGCCTTTCAATTAGCTCCATCATGTATAATTAAACACTCGGATCAGCAGAACAAGACCAGGAGATATCAGGAGAATGAGAGATCATGTCATTTATCATATTCAACAGATCCATTAGTCAGATTCAACAGATTATTTATTGTTAGTGATTTTACAGATACTTTCTCATTCAAAACAATTTGCAGCAGGGAATGAAATCTGAGGTTGAATGTCTTTCACAAGGATACAGTATTGCTAGACTCCCATAAATATCCACTTCAATATTTTCTTTATCTTTTAAATAAGCATGTTAAATAACATGATTATGCATATAAAATACTGCATTTATTATATTTTTCAATGCTTATGTAATTGTTGAATTATTACTTCCTGTATCTCAACCACCAAACATTCGGCTTGACACACACACATATATATATGCATGTTGATTCTTTTCCATTTTATTTGATTGCCTTAAAAATGGAAATATGTTTCATTAGTTAACAGATGTGATTCAGGTGCTGTGTACCACTACATACTCTCAGATGTCTAAATCTGTGTGGTCAGTTTATCCTGATGTCTGAATATGATCATCACCTGCTGCTGAAATATGTACATACGTAATACTCCTCAGACCTCTGAGTGTGAACATTGCTGGCAGCAGGCTGGACAACATGTGATATTGGATGAGGCAGATAGCAGGATGGTTAAGAAAACTGGCAGGTCAGAGGATAACGCAACTGGCAGGTTGTAGGAAGAAGCAGCTGGCAGGGTGGTTGAGCTAGCTGGCAGCATGATGGAAGCAGAAGCTGGCAGGACAAAGGGAGCAGCTGAATTGTGGTTAGGGCTCAATATGCAGTGGTTCTCAGGTCTTCAAGAAAAACCCATGGTAGGCAGAGCATCAGGTCTTCCTCAAATCCGTTACCCTCCTGATCTTCTACATTCTTTTCTGCAGCTCAGTTTAGCATCTGAAATTTATGATTTAAAAAAAAAGAATATATGATAATTAAATGGGAGAAAAACAATTTTGTTCCTCCACTGTGAGTGTTTGGCAGAGACAGAGCCTTTTAGTTCTGTTTCAGCTTTGATTAGGTGTTGCAAGACAAAAGAAATTCACCAAAATAGTTCTACATATTATCACACATGATTGAATGTCTGCAAAGAACATATTTTGATTATATTGTTTTGTTAGGAAATTGTTCAATCATGTCAGAGGGTAAAAAAATAAATAATTAGTTTTAAGAGTGCTTGGAAACAGGAATTTTGCAGTTCAGTAAAATTGATGTTTTAGTATATTGTATGGCAGAACTTATAGTAAACATCTTAAGACCAGCTAAAGCTATGTAAAGAAACCTTTGCTGGGATGTAACAACTGCTTAATAAAACAATATGTATTAATCCAAGCAGATCAATAAATAGAAAATAAACAATATGTTTTAAGTACAATGTTTTTTTTTCATTTTATATAGAGACACAATATAATATACAATATAATACAATATAAAGTTTATAACAATATAATTTGACTAGATTAATATTTATCATTTTTATTTTTGTGAGGAACAATTTATTTTTGTATTCTTGATTTTGTAATATTGTTTTGTCATTTAAAAATTAGTAGCGATAAACCGAACAAATCTATTGTCCTCACTCCTCAGCAAAAACAATAGCACACTATTGAGTGCTGAGGGAACTAATATAAAAGGGAATTTAAATGAACAATATAATAGAAAAAATAAATAGTTTGCATTTTATTTTCTATTATGCAAACTATAACCATAACGCGCTACTGAGTGCTTAGGGAACTATATTTTGAAACGTCAGAGACCGGCGACCGTTTTTCCGCGTAACACCGGAAGGGGAAGAAATGTCCTTCTACTGCAGGACGAACACGAGACTGTTATGTCTGCTATGATGATGTGACCGAGCCAAATGAACGAGCTGTAGTTGTGTTGTATGATAATTGTAAATAATAAAAATGACAGCACTGACTTATAGGTTTATTAAGCTAGCTGATGGTTTGCTAAGAGAAGCACCAGTAACCGTTTACCGAGTTGGAGCAGCGCTGAAGAGGTATTTGAATATTAACATCATAAAACAATGTAATATTTAACTCGGTATCGTTTAAATATATTAAATACAGCAACTCTTATAAGGCGTATTCTACAGTACCATCAGGTTTAACAACTTTATGTAATGTCACTGTCATCACATTATCAACTTTTAACGTGATATTTATGTAAAAAGCCTTGTTTTCTGTCTTCAGCAGACCCCCTGTCATTCAGTGTATAAGAGCGCATCGAACAAACACCTGGTGGGACGAGCACCTCACAGAAGATAATGCTTCCTTCCTAAAGAAGGCTGTTACAGAGGAATACAAACAACAGACCACAGACAAACTCAATCCTCTCAAGGATGAGCCCTGGCCCAGACATGAGTGGGCAGAAGGTGGGTCTCACCATCAGAACCCATGCAGTCTGTGGGTGTCTGCTCCCTTCCAATCCTAAAGGAGGCAGCGTGCTTGTGCTCATAATTGTGTTATGTACATGGATTACTACTTAAGTTTTTATGATTGTATTGTTTTGTAATCTGCATCTCCTCAGGGAGTCGGAGAGTCGGTCTTGTGGCCGTAAAACTTGGAATGATGCCTGTGTGGACCAAATCTGGAGAGAGACACGTAGTGACAATGCTGCAGGTAAAGAGGATTCCAATTCATCACTTTATTACAGCACATGAAATCTATTTTTGAGAACAATATTAAAAAAAAACCTGTGAATTACACACAGTTACAACCTGTCAAAGTGATTTTTATATTTACATTTTAATCAATACATTGATTGAGCCACTTCATATGCCAATATTAATAATACTTTATTTAAGAACAATATTGTGATTCTTTAACAGATTTTGTCCAGTAGGACATGTTTAACGTGTTGTGACATAAATTCACCAAATTATGCTGAATTGGTGCATTAGTGATTAATACAATTCATTAAGTTTAGTCTATTATATTGTACTGCTGAGGTATGGAAGCAAAGATCGGTAAAAACACCAGAAGTGAAGTGAAAGTGAAGTGAAAGTGACATTCAGCCAAGTATGGTGACCCATACTCAGAATTTGTGCTCTGCATTTAACCCATCCGAAATGCACACACACAGAGCAGTGAACACACACACACTGTGAGCACACACCCGGAGCAGTGGGCAGCCATTTATGCTGTGGCGCCCGGGGAGCAGTTGGGGGTTCGATGCCTTGCTCAAGGGCACCTAAGTCGTGGTATTGAAGGTGGAGAGAGAGCTGTTCATGCACTACCCCCACCCACAATTCCGTCCGGCCCGAGACTAGAACTCACAACCCTTCGATTGGGAGTCCAACCCTCTAACCATTAGGCCACGACTTCCCTAAAATCAGAATCAGCCTCCATGGAGTTGGTGTCCCTGAGCATGGTATTTTGTTCCAAGCTTGTTCCAGGAAGCTGCACTTCTCATGCCATCTCAATCAAACATAAGAGTAACACATCCATATCTCTGTCAGGTGCAAGACTGTCATGTTGTGAAACATCTACCCAAGGAAGAGTATAACGGACGCACAGCAGCCCTGATTGTGGGAGGAAAAAACGTCTCTCCATTTCATGTGAGTAAGATCTGACTTTAACCTTTTTCAGTAAGACTGCTCTTGTCCACACACTTTCCTCCTCCTCATAACAAACCATTACCTCTTCACCTTTCTGTCAGTCCTTGACTTCTCCGTATATTAGACTGGAGCTTTTCAGTTTCTTTGGAGAGGGAGTATAATAAGACCTGAAGAGCTCCTGGAGAGAATTTACTGAGCTCTCTGTAGATGTAGAGGTCACCTTTGTGTGTATGTGCATATTAAGGGAAATTAAACGGGAAAACTAGGACTTCTTTCTTTTATGCAACTTTTTAATTGTATTCTTCTCTCTCTCTCCTCACTTGTTTTTTTTCTTCTATTGGTGTTATAAAAAAGACTAACAGAGATGGACAGATGTGAGCATGGTATAAAGAGGTTGAACTAAACTGTTCTATGGAGTTTGTAATGAATAAAAGCTTTGGTCAGTGTCCCTTTTTGCCCTTTTGGCAGTAAGCTGGCGTGTATATTTGTGTGTCTTCTGTCTATATTTGACAGCTGCTACAAAGTGCTGCTTGAAGTATAATTGTCAAATGTCCTGACCTTCAGTCTGAGCCTTCAGCCTCTCTAGAGCCAAAAACACAGCAGAGCAGTTTGGGTTTAATGTATTCTCTCTTTCATTCTCCCTTTCTAGTTTTGAAGGATTATAAATGTTAGTGAATCCCTTGAAGTAACTGAAAGTCAGTCTGTCTTTTTCACAGAGGCCAGAGGGATATTTAGAGGTTTTCCGGAATGCAGGAGTTCCTCCTAAACAGAAACTCACCACGTTTTGTGTGTCGGACAACGCCATCATCAAACCAGGTTGCTTCACCTGTCAAAACTCTTTGCTTATCGCCAGATAAAGAATTAAGTCATTTCAGCTGTATTCCTTTACTCTCATACTTTTATTTTTTCGGTTTTGTATTTAGGTTTTCTTGTCGTGTTTTGTGTATTTTAAAAATTATTATTATTATTAATTTTTTTTAAAACCATTTTCAATTTAGTTTCTGTTGTTATTTATTTATTTATTTTCTGGTCTAGGCACTCCTCTCTATGCAGCTCACTTCCGTCCAGGACAATATGTGGATGTCACAGCAAAAACGTAGGTCAAGTTCACACACACAAAGTGTCAATATACTTTTTAATATATATATATATATATATATATATATATATATATATATATATATATATATATATATATATATATATATATATAGATAGATAGATAGGTATATAGATAGGTATATAGATAGGTATATAGATATAAATACATAGATAGATAGATAGATAGATAGATAGATAGATAGATAGATATAGATATAGAGATGCCTTTTTCCACGTGAAATTCTTATGACACCCACCATATATTTAATGAACAGAGCCTTGCTTCACATAATTTTGAGTCGTGTCTGAGATCCTGCCTGTCTGCAGCTTCATCCACATCTCTTATGTTGTTACACAGCGTATGAGGACTCAATGTTCTGTTTACATCTTTACTGTATTAAACTGTTGATCTTTTTATTGTAGAATTGGTAAAGGTTTTCAGGGAGTGATGAAGCGCTGGGGGTTCAAAGGTCAGCCAGCTTCCCATGGACAAACTAAAACACACAGGAGGCCAGGCTCTCTGGGGCCGGGAGGGGTCAGTTTTTTTATTTCTGTACTTATAGAGTGTCACTCTTAATGCCAGCGGGGTTTGCAGGGTGATTCCTGTGTTTTTTTTTTTCTAGGGATGCATGATATATGGGCAGTGTATGTAATTCTTTTTGTTTTCATACATAAACTACTGTTCAAAGTTTGGTCAGTAAGATTTATTTTAACAGAAATTAATACTTTATTTAAAAAAAAAAAAAATGTAATACTGATAGATTTTCCCCAAACTGTGTATTTTCAGATATTGAAGCACTTTTCTATCTGAGAGATTTCAAGTCAGTCGTTTGGGGTAGCTGTAACTGTCCCATATGTATGCCCTTTTGAATGGTTAATGGATGAGTTAAATAACTTGTCTCCTTGCTTTCAGGACCCAGCAAAAGTTTTCAAAGGAAAGAAGATGCCAGGCAGGATGGGAAACATTTATGACACCAATCATGGTTTGAAGGTACACCTACCAGAATGCACAAAATGTACTTTAAAATAATTTAGAAACTATTTGCATAAAAAAGTTATTGGGGGTGCACGATATATATATATATATATCGGATGATAATTAATGGTCATCTCGTCAGTAAAGCCGGTTCTCTAATCAGCGGTAAATTCCATCAGGTGCGTGATTGCACATAGAGCAGATGTTACTTCACCGAGCTGTTGTTAACTGACAAGCTGCGCAAATTCATGCTTATAATGAATGTGGATTTGCGAGATGCGCATTAATTTTAGTCAATCACTTCACTTTAATTATCGGCCAATATTTATTGTGTACCCCTAAAAGTCATTATCAGGTCAAACTCTTAAGGACTTGTTTTATAAATGGACCCAGAAAAACTTTTACAATTTCTTTCAAAAGTAAATGTAAAGTATCTTTTATAGAAATATAATATTTGTTTATTGTATTTTGTGTTCTACTATATTTGTAATGTATAATCTTTGCCATGAAAGAGCCTGTGAAGCTTAAATTAAACTGTAAACTGTGCTCAGGAGACACCTGCTGTAGTTTCACTAAGGTCTTTACTGTGGCAGGTATGGAGAGTGAACACCAAATATAACATCCTCTATGTGAACGGATCTGTCCCGGGTCACCGCAACTGTCTTGTTAAGGTAAAACGCCTCTCACATACTCAAACTCTCACGTGTGCGAAGTCAAGTGCACTTGTCCTCAGGTAGAATATCTTTTGAAGGTGAAAGATTTGCTCCTCTTTTTTTGCTTTTATCTTTTCTGCATCTGTCTTCACATTCAGCAGTGTTTAGCTAAAAAACAAAACAAAGTGTTGTGTACTGTACTGTCCATGCCAGCACAAGCACTGACCTTGGCACGCTGGTGCACACTCGAGTTGAGTGATTCCTCTGTATCAGTGCACAGAGGCGGTTGTGTGTCCTAAGTGCATCAGTGAATCGATCATATGTGGTCAGCATTTCATATAGTTGTAGACTTTGCTTACATACACACTCAACCCAACTTTATTCAGGAACAGATGACTTTATAATACCTAGTCGAGTGTCTTCCTCTCCTCTTGTTTAATCACCGTACTTACGTTTGCTTGATCAGGTCAGGGACTCAATTCTGCCCACTCGGTTGGAGAATAACAAGAACCCTCCATTCCCCACGTTCTTTGCTGAAGGAGACAAAGAGCTCCCTGAAGACCTTTTCGATGAGGACATGTTCCAGTTTGGGGAGCCCATGCCTGAATGAGGCTGTGACCCCACGATTCTTGCTTCCGCTGGTAAAAGACACTGGGCATCTTTCATCTAGTGGATTCAGCACTGCTGGGCTGAAAGACTTAAAGAAGTGTCAAGTAAACACATAAATACAGGTGTTCAGGGACACCGAGTAAAACTCATACTTCTGTATAACATCTGGATCATGTTATGGTGTCAAATGCAGTTGTGTATTTAAACAATAAAACCTGTTTGATATAATTACTGAATTTGTTTTATTTTTATATGTTATCGTGATAAAGCATTGCATGTAAGCACTTGGTGAGTAGTTACTTTAAGCTATATATAAAATGTATCTATATAATCAAAAATGTGTAAGTAAAATATACATTTAATATATAATGTTTTATATGTAGATTTAAAAAGATTAAAATTTTCAGTTAATTATAAAATGTCGTTTTATTTTATATATACAATTTTATAATTGTATTAAATTATTATTAATAAATTAATTTAATGTAACAGTTTAAGTTAATTGTACAAATTGAATTTTAATATGAAAAAATAATCACCTGAAATGTGAATAAAATAACTAGAATTTTTAGAAATTAGATAGTGTATGAATTACTATGAAGCTTGGTATTTAGTGAACTAAATTAATTCTTAAGTTTAATATTAAACTAAACAGAAACTTAATGCATATGTATCTTGAAAAAGGCATGACCCCCAAAACGTATAAGAAATGTGAGAAATCCACTCTCTTGATCATATTTTTAAATCAAAATATTTATTACTAAACATTATTATAAGTTTGGTTATTTTTATTTAAGTGGTGTCAGCATTTCTGATCTTATTTGACAAAATGCTTGAAGCTGACAGCAAAACTCTGTAAGAATACCCTGATGGGACCACTGTGCATTAGAGAAGAGAGCAGGAGGAGGTGGAGACGAAAGGATGAATAGATGCTGACAATGGTTGACATTTCTCCCTCTCTCTCTAAGTGAGAGGAATAAATCAAGGCATTAATGTTGCATGAGTTAAAGCTCACTGACAGATGAAGGGAGTGAGTGAGTGTGGATGGATGGAGTGGCTACATTAGAGTCGAAAGCCCTCAAACCTTGACTTCTACACACATGTAGAAAGGTCATGTAAACACTTTATGTACATCGTCTTCTCTCCATCCTCGTCTTTTTCTTAAGAAACACCAGCACAGTAATGGATACAGCTAGTGGGCATTTACATGGAAGTCCAACAACAAAACAAGAAATGACTCAATCTAATGTACACGTAAAAAAAAAAATTTTAATGGAAAAAGTAAAAACGCTACAGTAAAAACCTTTTAATTGCTTACGTTTAATTACCATATTTATAGTGACATTTAAAGTTTTTTAATAATTGAAAACTTTTATGCAGAAAGTATACATTAAATAGATCGAGTATAACAGCAGCAAAGACATTAATAATGTTACCAAGAATTTCTATTTCAAATTAATGTTGTTCTTTTTCACTTTCTATTCAAGTAATCCTGAACAAAACATTAAGCAGCACAACTGTTTTCAACATTGATAAAAATAAGAAATATTCATTGTGCAGCAAATCAGCATATTACAATGATTTTCTTATTAATATAATTAAATCTTGAATTGCCTCATAACAGTTCGTCTTGAGGTGAATTATAAATGTATTGCTTAAATGCAGGGTTATTTGAGGTAAATTGGGCCACATCTCAAAAAGGGCACTCAGTTTACCTGAAATGACCTTAGGATGGTATATTATTATATATGCCTATACTTTCATAAAATATACCATTACCAAAATGACTGTAATGTGTGAAACATGGTCACTGCATTTCATGTGGTACATAATAAATAGAGGAAACCTCAGCTGGCAGTTTACTGTAATTTCAACAGTTAAACCGTTTCAAAGTCCTTAGCCCTGGAACGTCTGAGGCCAGCAGTCATGCTTTCTTAAAGTTAACAAGCTATGTGAGTCTCATGTATAATAACAGAGCTGTTACATATTGTGTTCATGTATTATTCAGTCAGAAAACCTTCCTCTGCTGCCAGTTTGCTCTACAGTTTGGAGTCACCTTCATTAGCCTGCATTTCACAACAGTTGTTGTATTATAAAGTTCCCATTTGCTCTGTTGTTAGTTTTCCCCATCAAAATTTCTGTCAGCATGGATTTGTTTGATAAGATGTGAATGTTGGCCATGTAGTTATTTAGTCTATTTATAATATTTCATGTTTTATGAAAAGTGACTCATGATAACTGGGTTTGTTCAAGACTATATGTGGGCTATAGCATATCGAGAGTCTTCTGATGCCAAACTGTTCTTATGATGCAGTCGATCGAGAATCAGGATTTAACCCGTATAAATCATCACAAACCTACATTCACACAGATGCCTGACCTAGTAATGTTTAGTGCTGTCTTCACACATACATAATGCAAAGAGTTTTTTTAATCTCTGTAGCAGATGAGTGAACTCCCTGATGTCAGCGCTGCACTGAAAACTGGCTAATCAAGCTTGAACGGCACTCACTTGTTCTCAATTCACACACACACACACACACACACACACAGACACACACACATATGCACGTACAACCAAACGCATTGTTTAACCCACCAACATGGTGAGCTCTTGATTTTCTGGATCTACCCCCCAACCATGGGACACCTGCACCCCCGCAGAATGTGTAGCAGTCTGTGTGTGTGTGGACCCCAGTGAGAGCGTAATGCCAAAAGCCTTGCCAATCTAATCCTCTAAACACACACACATCCTGTCCCTCCAGATTTCCGCCCCCCAAATTGCTCTTGATCACTCCACCGAACCTCACAGCAGTCACACCCCCTCCTGTAAACACACCTGCCAGCACAGCACCCCTCCTCTACAACCACACACACACACCTCTGCCACATGTGATTGGAAAGAGATACAAGCCAAAGAGACACACTTGTGTCCATGTGTGTCAGAGTGGAAACCACAGGAGGCCATCAACAGTGAGTCTCATTCAATGATGGCACATTAAAAAGGATAGTTCACCCAAAATGAAAATTCTGTCATCATTTACTCACCCTCATGTTCTTCCAAACCTGTTTTTCTTTCTTATTTCTGTGAAAGATATTTAGAACTTTTGAAGACATTGTCCACATAGTAAAAACCATTTACTTTATTTATAGAAGCAACAACAACAACAGACATTCTTTATTTGATGAAGAAAGTCATTCAGTTTTGGAATGACATGAGGGTGGTTTTGAGTGAATCATCCTTTTAAAAACCATATATTTCCCGGTTGTGCTATTTTAAAAACAATTTAAAGATTTTTTGTTAAAAATTACTACTTCTCTTCAGGATGGAAGCAGTAAATACATGTATAATCTTACATCAGAGAAGCCTGAATTGTGTTCAACACTGATTATGAGAAATGTTTCTTGAAGCACTGAATGAGTTCTGAAGGATCACGTGACACTGAAGACTGGAGAAATGCCTACGGAAAATTCTGATTTCAAAAACATAAGTAAATTAAACTTTAAATTATATTCCCATAGAAAATTGTAAACTGAAAAATATTTCTCAGTATTACTGTTTTTATTGTATTTTTAATCGAACAAATGCAGCCATAATAGATAATAAGAGACTTCTTTCAAAAATTTAAAAACTAATGACCCTGAATGTTTGTGTCTTAATTTACACTCTTATTCTACTTAGCAACACTTCACCAATGTATATTCTCATCAGAAGATTTAATTCTTAAATGCTTGAAATTATTTTTATAATAGGCAATGATTAAAAGCAGCCATCAAGTGTCCTTTTGAGTTGTATTTCCTACTATTAAACTACATTTAAGTTGCTTTTCTCTTACATTTTTTATTTGTTACCTCCTTGGGATCCCTGGATCTAATTTAATCAAGTTAATTCAGTCATATTAAATTATATATTTGAATACAATCTATTAAAAAGGTGTTACCTAATGAAGAACATTTGAAGTTATCTGGCAATCTTTTGCCTGAAGTCCTTTGTTTCGTCTCATTTGATGTATGTTCGTTGTGTGAAGAAGGTGACCTTTGAAAGCAGCTTCTCTGGAGCTGACCTTGCGATGGGTGAGAGTGAGTGGTTTCTCTGAAGTGTCCTGGCACCATGCTGCCACTCACACACACATATTCAGAGCATTATATACCCCCATAGAACTCAGTAACCCATCATCTTCTATGTACTACAATTTGCATAGCAAACGAAAATCCACATATAATTAAATAACACTCAATGTGAATGACAGAGGGAAAGAAAGGTCTGGAAGGAAGGATGGGGGTTCAAACCAAGAGAAGTCCTGTGGCCAGCGCTGTCTGTATTACCCAACATGCACTGCTCTCTGCTCAGGCACATTAGCATCTATTAATATTAAAGAATGTGTTTTCCCCGACAAACCAGCACACATTACATTGTACAATCATCCAATCATCATGAGCGCAGAATACCGAGCCACCATTCCGGAAATCTTTTGATCTTTTCCCTGCATCGTTATCGCCATGACAACACTCATGACATCAGGCTTTCCGTTATCCTCTTCTGTAGCTGTCAAACTCACTCAAACTTTCTTGCCTTGTTAACCCATTCATATCTTTTCCTTTTCTCTGTCTCTCCTTTTTTTTTAATAATCTATTCAAGCCACTCTAATTCTACGAACTCTGATTCAGTTCAGTAAACTCTAATTAAAGTCTCCAAGTCTTGAGTCCATGAGAGACCAGGTGTCACCATGGTTACCGCAGAGAGACTGCTGGCTGTCAGTCATTGGTTAGTCAGAGGCAGGACCCAGCTGGGCTTATGAGTGATGAGATATCAAATATTAACATCTTATTAATTATTGGCAAATGATTTCAACTCATTAAAATAGATCACTTTTTTTGGATGGTCACTGCAGAGAACCCACTAAGCATCTGAGTGTTTTACATTAAAAATCCCTTTATTACTGTTTGTGAAGTGATCGTTTCTGATTTCAAGGATCTTGCATCAATTGTGTCTTTATATTTGTTTTGCTTTATAAATGGAAAAATACACCCAAAGTAGACAAGAAACCATATGTAATTTGCTATGTACAATTATAGTTTTTATGAATATTGTGAGCTAGCTTTTATTTATGTATTTTCAGTAAAACTGTTGTTATGTATTTTCTCATTTTTATTAGTTTTGATCTCAGCTTTATTTCTATTTAAAACAAACATTTCAAAATATATTTTAAACTGTTTCAGTTTTAGTTAACGATAATAATGCTGTAACAAGAAAAGTCTAACCTAGCAATCAAAATGAAATACCTTCTTCATAAATGTAGAACGCAAAGGAGTGCTAATGGACTAGTCTTGTCTCATAGACAGGAGATGTAAATTACCCATCAATATTTCAAGAACAGTTATACACTAAAGTGAAAGCATCTTTGTCTAGCTTTGACTTGTTATATATCTCTCTCTTTCCTTTTACTCACACTCTGATACATCCCTCTCTGCTCTGTGTAGAAGTCATTGCCTCTTTTATTAAGAGTTTATTATGTTCCCATAATTCCTGGGTAAATGTCATGGCCGCCCCATGCAGGCAGATTAGCACACCCCCACCCCCCACCCGCAGAAGAGGGAGGAAAGGAGGCCTGGCACTCAGGAAAGACTGTAGGATGTTAAACAATCAATACAGAGTGCCAGTGCTCTAGACACCTCTGGGGAAACAAAGACTCGAAGAGATCTTGCTACACAATTCATTTTCAGGTCCAAGCATCAGTAAACTTCAAAGAAAATCAGTTTTTTTAACACGTCAACAATCACTGCAAGCTCCAAATATTCCACTAGCATGTAGAAAATAAAGACTGCATGTACAAAATGAAATGAAATTTGTCATCTGTGTTTATGAAGCTCTTCTTCTTTTATAACCTAACCGTTGAGACTCACAGTAAAGCCCCCCAAGTATAAACCCTCTGTCACACAAGCCTATACACCCTCACACAAATCGAGGTGAAATTCCTCTGCTCTGAAACTAATTCTTTTAGCGAATGGGAAAGACACAGGACAAAAGATCTGAGCAACAAACGCCCGGGACCAGCCATGTGTAAGGAAGCTATTAAAAGTGTGTGTGTGTGTGTGTGTGTGTGTGTGTGTGTGTGTGTGTGTGTGTGTGTGTGTGAGAGAGAGAGAGAGAGAGAGAGTCATGATTCCCAATGGCCTTGCCCTGTGTACCGCTGTATATGTATCTGTAGTATGGAGCTTGTCAAGTTGTTTCCTCACCATCATTATCTGCTGTCTGATAAGACTGTGTTAATCTACAGGAGAGACAAACATAATGCTAATGAGAAACCATTTTAGAGACCTATAGAGTTTCTACACTTTCTGGTGTACCTTATTAATTGTACACTTTAAGCATTTCTAAACTAACATTTTTAATGATCCTTTCACTAGCTTTTTATTCAAGGATCAGCATTTGGGAGATTTCTGTTTATCAACAGCACACAAAATATTACACAACGACATTCCAAATTTTACATTTGTCGTTCACTGTGAGAATGTTCTGAACTTCATAAATCATTGTTATGGTATGGCTTATTATAAATAAGCCGAATCAAAACACTGACCAAAACTGATACACTGCAGCCACCTAGTGGATACAAATCAGCATGAAAATGGTAAAAAGTCACGAGCTTTATTTGTTTTCATATGTAGGCCTGGTAGTACAATTAAATTCTTCGTTTAATCCTCATGAGAGTGACAGGGTAGAAGGGGAACGAACACAACTTACTCGGACAATGCAGATAACATAGCAAATATAGGATATACAGAAAATTATACACCAAAAAGAATAAAACAAAATAAATATCAATAACATAAAAACAAAAGTAATGAAAGAAAAAAAACAGACCCTACATTTAAATGAGAAAAAAATGTCAATAAAGTTTATTCACAGTATAATGATGCATCGAGGGTAAAACAATAATAAACGTTAATAAAATTACACATTTCTGAGAAATAAAAAACACTAAATGCGTCAACTCATTGTACAAGAATTGTAAGACAATGATTACTGTAACATTTATAGTATTTCTCAAAAGGATGTTTTTTTTTTTCATGGTTTACTAACCCTTAAAAAAGCCCTGGTTTCCAGGAGTAATAAGCTAGTAATTACAGAATTCCCTGTTTTTGGTGAATTGACCTCTCAGCAAATCTTCTCTGTGTATCTGTAGGCTTGTGCAGTAGTTGAAATATTTTCCTTTTTTTTTTTCCTCTGTTTATGTGCAGGAAATTTATGGAGTTACTAAGCAGTGACTCTGTGTTTAAAATAGACATGTTTAAATCTCTGTCTGACGCTCTGTTGGAAAAATGTGCATTTCTCAGCGTAAGACCAGACACTGTCAAGAACCTCATTCAGGCCATGCACGGTGAGAGTAGACACACACACACAAAATTAGAACAAAAACATTTAATTTGTGATAATGTGCATTCCTTTTTTTAATCAGTCAGTTCAACATTAAAACAAGAATTTTATTATATGTAGTTTGTAAACTGATGTGACTATGATAATTTTGAACAAATACCCAACATCTACTATCATTGTTTTTTTATGGATTTGATTACATCCAGTTATGTGTGTGTTGCAGCATCTAATGTTTACACTGATGTGGGTTCATCTCTGGAGAGGTCCGTAGTGCCCTTGAGGACGATGAGGCTGAGGAGAAGAGTTTGATGGAGGTAGTGGGGCAAAAGTGATTGCCAACAGGGCCTGTAGTCTTTCAGGATATTCAAAAACACACACAAAATGACAACAGACAACAGTCAACAGGGGATGCCAAAAAAATCTTCCAGGTGATTTGGATCCTTTATGGTCAACACTAGATCTGATGCCTGAAGAGTGAACACACACTAATACTTGCCTTTTCTACATGGCCAGTACCAACACAAAGTTACACTGTACACTGGACTTAGCAAATGTACTACAAGCAAATAGAAAAATGGTTTTGCATTGTAATTCTATGCAGTCATCTAATATTGAGTCCAGTTTCACTCTATTTCTATTCCTAAATAGCACTTTAGTTTGCACTGTAATGAGAATGATGATGAGGAGGAAGAGGTGATTATGGTTCTTTCTGTTAGGATGTCTTTTCTGAAGTATAAACAAAGCTTTATTTTAGCTCTGTATACATAATAAAATTGTAATAATAAAAAAGGGACAACTGTGTTTTGACCGAAGACTAGCAGTACTGTCTGATGTGGAGATGTTGCTTCTGTTTTAAATTCAAAATTAAAGGAGATTAAACTTAAAAATGTGTTTACATGTGTTTACAAGCTCTACACACCTGGACATGCAGTTGTAACTCTTGGTAAAACATAGGGAACATCTGTGAACAATCTTCAGGTCTCTCCCTGTGTCAATGGCATTCAAGCCAGTATTTTGGGTTTGTTCCCCATGTCACACCAGTGTTGTTTTTAGGGTCCTTCTTGTGAAAGGTGAATTTTCACTAGTCTGAGCTCTGTTCTCTAGAGCAGATTCCCCCTGCAAGTTTTGTGGTAGGTATTCCCATTAATACTGCATATGAAATATAACCAAAACAGATTATACAGAGTCTCATACAATAAACATGCTGCTGTGTGCTAATGTACTTGTTAAAAGCGCCACTGCTGTAATATGGCCATATGATGGCAGTGTCTGGTTGTGTTCCGATGTAGGACAGTATGAGCGTGTTATTATGTGTCCTTCTTTCTGCATGGGTTAATGGAGCTGTCTAGATTAAATCAACGGGCTTCATTTGCTTCGGGCACAAAAAAAAAAAAAAAATCAAACACATTACTACACGTACATCCTGCAGTAAATATATGTAAATTAAACAGGAATGCTCATATTGAGTCAGGTCTTTTGGAGAGACTATTTAAGTCAATTAAATTTTTTTTTTATCTTTCTCAAATTGTATTCATGAACGGGTCAGAGGATAATTAGGATGGGTCACAAAGTGCACACTATGCGTATGGGTTGTCACTGGAATCTACTATTGAACACAGTATTGATGTATCTTGTTGCATGTAAACATGAAAATGGCAAACATGCACAATATGTGTTTGTTGAAAGTCATAAATGTCTGTATTAGTAGTGAGCTCAATTGCCCTTTACTCTTCCGAGACAGTTTTTTTATTTCAGCAGTCTTTGCACGGCATCCCTTGCTTTTGACTTGCTATGGAGTGAATGCTGGGAGAGCAACTGACCCAGTTTTTCTTCGTAAGATGGTTTTGGCTTGAACAGAACAACAGACTCTTTGCATTGAAGCATTTGTAAAGGACAGAACATGGTATTAGTTTAGATTATCAGTCAGTCCTCACATGCACACTGCATGTGCAAGACAACACTGAACTTTTTGACAAATGTACAGTTGTGCCTTACTGTTTTCTCCCTCTCTCTCTCTCTCTCTCTCCAAAAATGATTTCTCTCCCCAAAACCTTTCCTCACTCCAATTTTTTTTTCT
Source organism: Carassius auratus (assembly GCF_003368295.1). NCBI lineage: Eukaryota > Metazoa > Chordata > Actinopteri > Cypriniformes > Cyprinidae > Carassius > Carassius auratus. The sequence continues at coordinate 7,642,843 of NC_039286.1, forward strand.
ACCAAATACTTTTTTTCTCTCTGCATGGAATTTTGCCATTTTTTTTAGGTACAACAAAAGAAAAAAAAAGATGGCTAGTTAACAATTTAGCATGCAACAGATTCTGCAATAATTAAGCATGAAAGCTAATTTATTTTACACTCCTGTTCCTCATGTACATACTGTGTATTATAGTAATTACAATAACTATGTAATAACTAGGTACTAACCCTGAACCGACCCCTAAACCTAACCCTACCCCATTGTAGTTACCTTGTGTTACCAGAACTGTCTTAGATAAATACACTGTAAGTACACTATAAGTACATGTTAGTACACGTACTGTAAAATAAAGTGCAACCGAAAACATGATAACACAAATCTTATGACAAACATGATCTGTCGCGTTTGGCTTGCTTAGTTGGGGACACGACTGATTTCACATGCACTATTGAAAGAGAGTTGAAAAGGATGATGACTGATATCACAGAATCATCAACGAACTGGCTTTGGCTGGAAAAATGCCTCTGTTACTGCCCTCTTGCATTATTGACAAACTACTACTATGACCAAATTTTTGTCCGAAGAACCAACAATAAACACTGTCAGATGTAAACAATTAAATTATTTATTCTCAAAGTTTTAATCTAACCTCAAAAACACACAAAAAGCACCTTGTTAATAATAATAGTTATCAAGTTGTTTGCCCTGAATGTTTACAGGTTCCATCATTTTTGTGAATGCATGTGTATGAATATGAATGTGCTGTTTGACAAAACACAACATAAAACATGGCACCATAACACATATCTGAGATCCATGTTTGTCTGTAACACCAAATTAACAGTTTCTCAACTTATTTTGCCTTTATACTCCTGTTACACATCAATGCTAATTCATTTCATCATTTATCATCTACTAACCTTTGTTGTGATGCGGAGTGATTTTGTTTCGGTAAAGGCCTACGCTAAAATGCATCCCATTTCATTTCTTGTTTATTCACAAGACTCACTCATTACCAATCAGTGTCTTAAATTTCTCACAGTCAAGTAGCATGTAGGATAAATTTGCCTTTTTTTTTTTGTACATCACTCATGTTAAGGTGTGTAGTCCGTGCCCAGGTGAGGGCTGGATGAGCCGGACAGGACTCCCGGTAGGGAACGTGTGCTAATGGGGCAGTAGCTGGGTTCGGAGCTACGTCTGGGGAAGAGCTGGGACACAGGCCTCCCCTGTACAGATCTGCCAGGAGGAAGGCGCAGCACAGGTGACTTTTTAGGGGATTTTGGGTGCTTGTAGAGAAAGACATTGTAGTGCAGTGGCGGGCTTGTCTCGGGGAGCATTTTCGCCTCTTTGGGGAGAAGCAACTCTAAGTCGATGGTCACACCACCCTGGACACACACATACACACAAACACACAAAGGCACAGTGCACAAGCATAACGACACAAACAGGAATAATAATAAAAAAAATTTAGAAGCACATACAACACAGATTGACAAACCCATTCATAAATAAAAGGCAAGAACTTATAAATAATTCAACATATAAATTGCATGAATTGTTGATAACGTCTCCATTCAGTACCAGAAAATTATTTAGATTAAGAGTGAACAGAGAAAACTATTAGGTCTTTTTTTTTACATTGTCGAATGATTTGAGGGTTGACGCTAACCCGGCACAAACCATGAGCGGTGAATGAGGTGAGCATGAGCAAGTAATCGGCTTGTAGGAGTTGATCTCTTATTATCAAGTATGTAAGCTGGAGTAAACAAAGGATTGTACTTCACTTGCACTCTGTATTAAACAGAGGCCAAGGTTAATCTTATCAAAGCCTTTGTAATACCTTATTTCCAGCTGTCAAATTTACTAGACTGAGTGCCTGCTAGTTCTGATCTGGTCTGCTTATAAATCCACTGGAAACATCTGGCATTACTACCAAATTAAACGTTAATGTCTAATTCTTACATCAGTAATTCAATTCTTAATAGATTAGATAAAAAAACTCAGTTTCTGCTCTTTGGATAGACTTTCAGAGGAAAGCAGCTTTTCAAACTTAAGGTGTTGCACTTAGGTGGGAAACTTCAGAACTACTGTAGCTTCATCACATTTTTAGCAGTTAATAGACAGGATTCTTATGCTAATTTACAAGTGAATCTATTGATGAGTGATGCAAGACTCAACAAGCAAGTAAGCACATTCAAAGGTTTGGGATCAGTAAGATAAGATTGGGACAAGTAAGCTATTGTAAAAAATATAAATAAAATTCATCATTTTGGAAAGAGGAAAATTGTTACTTATGAACATGTTCTACATCTAGTTATATGATATATTGATTTGTGTCCAATTTTTTTATTTCCCTTTGCCAACTCACAACCAGAATGGACAGCAAAAAATATTAATGTTTTGTCTAAATTATGCAAACCCAAATATGTAAAGTCAACCTAGCCTTTCAAGAAATGTCCTGTGTGGTTAGCAGTATCCGAGGAACGCTAAAGCCATGCACAGAAGCGAAGCAAAAGAGTGAGGAGGAGCAGTGAAAGAGTTAACAGGAGTCAAAACAGGAGCATGGAGTTCAGGAATACTCAATCACGTACCGGTAAAATGTTTTATTCCAAACAAACTGCCTTTATTTATTCCCATTTGAAAAAGAAAAAAAAAAAATTCAATACACCAAAATAATTTGAAATCAATTTGTTTCAAAACACAATGAGCATTAAAATTATGATACGGCAAATAAATATTAATCTAAGCAGTATTTGTACATATACATATTTAGATGTATGCACTGACTAAGTTTTACACAGTCTAAATAGCTACGTTATTTCCCCACAGACGTTTTCTTGTGTACCAAAGAACACCAATGCATGCAGGACAGACAGGAGTTCAGAGATGACAACGGTGAGGACTAAAGGTCAAAGGTTGAAAACCTGGAGGCTAAACCTTTGGGTCATGGGTGAAGTGTTTTACAGCATAGCATGAACACAGCATAAAAAAGCTTGACATGACAGAATGCAGTGTGACATCAGCAGTGACAGCAAGCAAGGACAAGGTGAATGCACCAACACCAAATTGCTGATATGGTACTCTCCACTGTATGATGACAGAGTACAAGCAAAAGTTAGCATGCTAGTTCAGTGCTTTGTTTGTTTTGAAGCCCACATTTAGCCATCCGGGGGAGAGTGCAAGGAAGAGTGCCATGCCAAGAGTGCTTAGTCCACTAATTAGGGAATTGTAGTCATTTAAAGGTGTCAAAAATGTGTCTTGCTACAGTCACAGAACTAGCCTGTGGCAAAGGGTGTTACTACACGTTGTTCTGCAGTGAGTTTACCTCCTCTGCACTGTCTTCTGTTGCAGCCTTGTCGTCTTCCAGTTTTGGCATGAGTGAGTTCTGGTTCTTCAAAGACTCGTCCTCTTTAGGGGGACATTTGCATGGCTCTTCTTTGCAAGTGCAATCCTGTGGAGTAACACACACACATACACACAAGATGACAATGAAGGGAAAAAAGTGACAAAATGTTCCACTCCAGCTTTTTACACCTGGCATTAAGATCTCAAATGTGTCTCCGGTGACCACTTCCAATACAATCACACAGAACTATCAGTGCATAACAGTCATATGGACTGTTTCTGATATCTGTAGTGCTTTTTGGAGCTTGACAGCCCCCTAATGACCAAGTTTTCAAAAGTTTCAGCAGTTTTTTTCTATTTAGCAAGAGACATCAACACACTATAAGCACAGAGGTTACACAAACTGGATATTATGGCACTAACAGTAAGCCTTGCTTATTCATAAGTATTCATAACGATACTTGTTAAAATAGTGTTTGCAACACAGTGTTTACTGCTGTGATCCTGTCTTATTTACTAATGCTAGGCATTACAAATCACTTAAAAGCAAAGCTTGTTTAAGAACAACTTGATACATAGTGATATCCCTTTTGAAAGCAAAAAGGCAGTGATTGTACATGCCATGGAGAGGATAGAAAAGAAGACTATTCATGCTGTTGAAATCAGACGTGTAAATACTTATTCTCAAGAGAGAGAAGATGAAAAATGTCAAATAAAATCTCCCCAGAGGCAAAAAAACAAGTCAACAACTCACAAATAAACACAGTCAACTGGGGATATATTGAAAAGCTCTTTCGTTTCTGATCTGTCATCAGTCATCCCTCATTTCTTGCCTCATCTCAGAGCGTCTTGCTCTGTTTCTCCTCCCTGTTGCACAGTGAAGCTGTCAAACTCTTTTAATCATAAAAGAGTCTCTTCCACTATGAGATCACTTGGGGAATGGAACGGTGGAGTTGAATGATGTGAAGAAATTTCATTTGTGCAGGCAATGCAACCCCCACATAATCAAAAGGTTTTAGTTTCACCTCAGAATAATCAAATGGCCTAAACCAGAGTGCTGGAGAACAGGATCTGACAAGTTCAAGGTTCACCAGGTTCTGCAGGGTTTATAGCAGTAAGACCGCTGTTTGGTCTTTCATTAAAAATGAACTCTACTCTGAAAGATGGGAGCACAGAGAAAGACTCTTTTCCCAGATGTTTCCCTTGTTTCATCCATCTGTTCATTTACTGTCTAAGTCTTGATAATGTTTTATGTTTGCATTAATTACTTTGAATATACCTCACAATGTTAAGTTTCAGGAATCAAGTTCTCACAGTAAAGTCACAATAGCAACTGTGGTGAGGAAGCGTTTATTTTAAACCACTAAATCTATTATTGCTTCTCTACATCATTTCTTAGGAAGTAAAGGCTTAAGATGGATTTCAACTATGAGAGTGGTGATAGTTGTGAGTGATAATGAAGCTACAGGATTAAAGCGTTTTATTTGAATCAGCGGGGTATCAAAGCGTACTGGGAGGCGGTCAGTTTGAGACGTCTTACCTCGCTGCAGGGATCCTCTTTGGGTTTATATTCCCACGTGTATCTGCTCATGGTTTTCTAAGGAGTGGGGTGGCAGGAGAGGATTACTCTACTGATACACTTCTGACAGTTTGTCATCATCACTCTTAATTAATCAACACCTCAGCCTCAGCAGATATTCCATTAAATTCACTATTCCCCAAGATCAATTAGGATTAAAACCGTTTGACAAACATTGCATTGACTGCCTAACCTCTACACAACTGCTAATATGATCAGTATGTTCGGAAACATATGACAATGCAGTTTCCACATTGCTTCACACAGCCAGTAGTCCTTTACATGAACTCAGGTGGCACATACGAGTCAATGACAACAGGTAATGGAAAGATGGGGGGAAGAAGAGCATGGTTTTTATAATGCTCGTCTTAATGATGAAGAATGGAAAGAAAGTGAAAGATAATAAGCATACAGCCTGAATGGAAGGAGAGAGAGAGCACTTTATCCTTCCATTACTCATGCACAGGAAAACAGATGGGAAGAGAGGAGAGGAAAAGTTACCTGACACATAAGGTTATCATAGCAAGCCAAAGCACGGGCATAGGGGAGGTTAGTCGGGGTGTCACAGAGTTTCCTTACATTTGCCTGAGAGCCCTCTGCGACAGTGGACAGCGAGAAGTTATCGATGTGCTGCTCCGACTTAGGACGAAACTTACTGAAAGACAAAGGAAATAAGTAATATAACAAAATATAATGACATTTGTATTTGACTAATTATCAGTGTTCTTTGTGTCACATGATCCTTCAGTAAAGGATGATAGAAATAGAAAGTGGCTCGGACATTTCTGCTGTATTTAACACAGTGGATCAGTCCTGATGGGCAGTTGAAACTCAAACATGAACAATTTCCACTGTTGTCATTTTGACTTCATTACTATACTCCCTTCCCTTTATCTCTTCCAGTTTTCTCCTTTCTGTTCCACTCCTCTGCTCTCAAACTTACCCTTTTCTTGGCCTGTGTTTAAATGCCTTTGGCTGCTTAGTATATAGGTCACTCTTGTGTTGCACTGCCAGACTGGTGATATCATTGTTTTCAAAGTCCATGTTAACACTTTTTATTGTCCTCCAGCCTGTATGTGCTCCATCAAGCAAAATACAAAAAGTTAAATCTAAAACTAGGGCTCTCAGAAGTGTGTTTACATGCACGTTTCACCTGTGCTTGCGAAGTCGTCTGTTTTCAGTCTTTAGCACGTGCATCCTCTTGGAGAAAACGACTATAACCATGAAGAGGAGTAACAACATGACAGCAGCTCCACCCACCGCTATACACATCACTTGGAAATCAGAAATGACCGACTCGCACCTTGAACCTTTGTTCCAGATATACTCCTGAATGTTACACCTACAAACAACAGAGAGAGGTGTTAGAAAAGAGGCAGTTGAGCAAACATACAAACTGGTATATATAATAATTCACTTCTGTGATATTTCATATGTCATGTTGTATAAGCATGATTTAGGACAATGCAGGCTATGAACACAGAAGGAAGTGTGTTGTACGGCCTGTTGACACATTTATCATTACTATGATTTGACTGCAAGGTTATTCCTACAGCTGCATGACTGGACATATGGCCCTGTCAAGGACATGTACTTTATCTGTGCAGGTCCCACAGAGAATAAAGCACCCGAGCTGTGCTCAGTTCACAGCTTCCAAAATAGATTTACAAATTCTCTCATTTACCAGTATTTTCATAGTGTCTGAGGTGCTCATTATCCTATTGAAGTATTATGTAGTGCATATTAGCCTATAGGTCAATAAAAAAAAATAATACTGAGTGATTTACATTTTAGAAATAATATTTCTAATTACATTTTTGTCGGAATGTTTTGTTTGGATGTAAGGGTGCATCAAGAGTAGAGTCATCTACTCAAACACAAAGCTTATCACATCACATCATCTTGCATTGAAGCTTCAAAAACAAGATTCTTAAAACTCCAATATTATGGCTCAAAGCACCAGATTTAAGCAGGGTCTTTAGCTCTTAAACTGAAAAACACTCATTCTCAGATCTGGGCTCTGACCCAAATCCCTTTGAAGAAATGTTTAATAAGTGTCTGCACTGGTCTCTGAGTAGAGTTGTGGCAGTAGTGGATGCTGGTTTAGAGTGATATGCCACCAAACCACGATGACCACATGAGTGTGGTACTGAAATAACAGCAGTTGACTGTGAGACAAATGCAAGCCAAACATATGGCCCTGTCAAGGACATGTACTTTATCTGTGCAGGTCCCACAGAGAATAAAGCACCCGAGCTGTGCTCAGTTCACAGCTTCCAAAATAGATTTACAAATTCTCTCATTTACCAGTATTTTCATAGTGTCTGAGGTGCTCATTATCCTATTGAAGTATTATGTAGTGCATATTAGCCTATAGGTCAATAAAAAAAAATAATACTGAGTGATTTACATTTTAGAAATAATATTTCTAATTACATTTTTGTCGGAAGAGCAAAAACTGTAGTTTAAAATGAAGCCAAATCAAATACCAATAAACTAATGGACACGCCGTATGATGCTGGTCAAACACAAACCACAAACATATACTTACACTCTGCAGCATATGGGTACATTTTGTAATGAGTGAAAGGCCAATCAATACTGCAGGAAATCATTGCTTAGTGTGCATGTAGGCTGTGTTTACTATTAAGCCTAAAAATATCAATTTGAACTTAGTTTTCTACTAATTCTACTAACTACCCATCCATTTAGTGTAACCATCAGCTGCGCTACACATTTAGCAAATGCACCTCCCCACAGACCATATGTTCATCTAATAGTTCACTTTTTATGTGCTCTACAAATGGAAAACTGGTCTTTTCTAATAGCACTGACCCATTAATGTAGACAGCACCCGGTCATGCCTCTCAGTGATCGACAAGTTAACCCTGTGGCATGTGCAAAGTCCAGCGCCTGACTGAAAGTTACTAGTGCATACCGAAATATGGCTGGACTAAATGTGGTTTTGCTTAAAAATTTAATAAATAAAACAGACCAGTTAATTAATATAAATGAATAAAATTAATTAGTTAATTTTTATATAAATATAATTAATATAAAATATTAATTCTAATTATTTACCTACATATTAACAAATTATTGTATCTATTTTACATATTTTTCCTTAGTTTATATTGTTATAATAAATCAGTACACTTGTAAAGTGCATTATTTTTTAAATGCCTAATTATCCATTTTACTCTATTATTTTACTGATATTAAAATAAATAGAAATATTTGACTACAGTAAAGTCTCAAACTTTTCTCTGCGATAATGAACACCGTTCAGTTACAATAAGGCAGGGAAGCAAGGGTCTGTGCTGATTTAATTCTGACTTTAAAGCTGTGGATGTAAGGGTGCATCAAGAGTAGAGTCATCTACTCAAACACAAAGCTTATCACATCACATCATCTTGCATTGAAGCTTCAAAAACAAGATTCTTAAAACTCCAATATTATGGCTCAAAGCACCAGATTTAAGCAGGGTCTTTAGCTCTTAAACTGAAATACACTCATTCTCAGATCTGGGCTCTGACCCAAATCCCTTTGAAGAAATGTTTAATAAGTGTCTGCACTGGTCTCTGAGTAGAGTTGTGGCAGTAGTGGATGCTGGTTTAGAGTGATATGCCACCAAACCACGATGACCACATGAGTGTGGTACTGAAATAACAGCAGTTGACTGTGAGACAAATGCTAAACATGTACAGTATACTGGATGATCTCAAGAATGAGGAATTACCAAACAATTGGATTTTGAAGGACATTGATGGCAAAAACTGGATCATTCTGTTCTGCTCAACCACAAAACACATACTAGACCAATCATGTTTAAGGCAAGATCTAATGATCATTGATATTTCTAACAGATGGAGGGGAAAATAATAAACTGAATAAGTGCGCTGTTGGCATAATTTTGTCACAAAACATTTCTCCAAACTACAACAAGGCGCCATCATGTTCTTGTAGCAGCAAATAACACATGGCTTAAGAACTTAAGAACTTTCTTTTAAAATTGTTTGTATATATATCTTATTTGTTTTATATATAGTAGAGTGTTACATTGGGCATTTAAATAAAGGCCATAAAGCTTTCCTAAACCCTGTGGCAACTGCTGCACAGTGTAAAAAATGCTTCCATGACATGGTTAGCCCAGTCCCACATGTGTTTGCATGAGTTTGGCCCTGTTTCAAGATCATTGAGGCTCAATGTGGTCTTCAACTGAGACTCAATCCATCTTCAATCCCAACATTTGATTCTGGGAACATTTTAGAGACCAGCACTAAGCTTCTCTTGAAAATGTAAATCATAATCCCACACCATGAACAGATGCACGAACATGACCGAAGGATTGAGTTTCATCTTCAAACTCATTATGAATGTTTGATCAGATGCCACCAATGCTAGCAGAAACATCAGGGTGGTCTTTTGCGCATTCGTTTCGCTATGTAAATACAGCCCAAACACACAAACCAACAGATATGAACGAAAAATGTTAAATATTAAGTTTCTGTACTGTATAACTTGTGTTCTTTCATTAATCTGTATATCTTGTTTAGTGTGTTTTTTAGAAGACTTGGCTACTCAGGCCAATTAGAGACAATCACTTACATTTTTCCATTAAACACATGTGATTAATTAAAACTGAACATAAATTATAAAACCACCCAAGATCACTTAAAACAATATTCAGCACTAATGAATAGTTTTACCAGAATAATGCATTGTAGTGGCAACCATCAAAATTACAAAAAGTTGCAAAACAGCTGAAATCGAGTGACTCGGCCAGTCTGATACGACCTGAAGTCGAAACAAAAGATTCCCAAAATGTTTTAAGCATTTCAAAAGCATTCATTATTAATTCAGTTATGTTTCCACAACACAAAAACCTCAATTAAGTTTGTTTAAAATAAGACATTCCTTTCATGGAAAAGTTTTCTTCAATTTAAATAAGATGTTGATTGCATTATGATTGTTTACACCTATTCACACCAAGGAGGATAACTGTAAAGTTTTAATAATCGTTCTAATTCTAAAAGATCAGGGAAGTCCACACCACAATTATAAGGAAAACACAATATCATAAGAATCATTTTCAGAGCATTTGTTTCCAGTCAGTTAGAATCCACCCAAAATGAATGAGGTCAAGCGTTTAATGCCGCAGAACAGAAGACATAACACTTACAAAAACAGAAGAGTGTTGTGAATTGTTGAGGATGCTTACTTAATATAGTTTTGGTGTGAATGGGCCTTACCACATGAATGTGTGCATCTTACCGGCAAAAAGCACCAATACTGTCCACCACATAACACTGTCCTCCATTGAAGCAGTAACTAGGGAAGATGTCGCATGACGAGATACATGTGCCATTGTAACGCACAAAACCATAGAGACAACCGGAGGTGAGCACGTCCGATGCTCCAGCTGAAGATTCTCCAGATCCATCATCAAGGGTAATAACTCTAGCGTTGGAGGGAACTGTGCTGGCTATGAGAGGAACGTTTTCATCTTCCATGTCAGGTGGCAATGGTTGGCTCTCCTCTAGATAAACTTCAGTGGGTGAATAGTCAGGTGATAGATAATCATAAAAACTACCCTGGAGCTCCTGAACCCAAGCAGGAGGATCAAGAACACTCTGTTGGTAAGAAGGATTGTAAAAATTCACCGTGATAACTTCTTCTGGTTGGGAAGGGGTGGACTCAGGAGAAGGACTAGTGACCGGATCTATAAATGTCCCATCCGCTTGTAGTCTCTCGCTTTTCCAGCGTGGAGCACTGTCCTCAGTTCTCTCCTCGTTAAAGTCTAGCTGGGACAGGCCACGTGTCCGGGGTTCAGCCAGCGTGGGCAGCCGGGCAGCCATGCCATCTATCATCAAATCAATAACGTGTTCCCTTTCAAAACTGCTGTCCCTCACAGCACTGGATGAGGTTTCTCCAAGGCTGCCGGACTCTTCTCCAGCTCGTGGTTTCTGAGAGTGAACGTGGGTCCTGGTGATAGGAAGTGCAAGCTTAAGCCCATTCCCATTCAGGTCTGAGGAGTTAGTCCCAGTAGAGTTGGAGATAAAGGAACTGCCTGGAAAACAAACAATCAAATTATGAGAATTATAAAAAAAAGTTAGTCACAAGCTTACAATTTAGCAACTTCACAGTCATGCAGACAGAGAACAAAAGACAAGATGTATACTCTGCATCACACACAAACCAGGACAAATCTGCTTAATTATACACTGCAGTGCGCGAGGCCCCAGATTTCTTTCCAAAGCTGCTTGTGTTAGCTGGATTAGCAGCTCTGGTTTACTAATGTAAATTACTGAGCCTGAGCGAGAATTGGGATTCAGATAAGGATTAAGGGCTGTAGGTTGAGTCTTGCATTGGTCAGTCTGGATGGATAAGATTTAATGCACAATGATAAACACACAACAGGGAATTCCTCTTCAGCACTGGAAAATCTCACTGACCTAACTGATTGGTCTTTACTGATGCTCTAATGCAATCCACCTCAAATACAAACACACTTGACAAATAAATGTCAATTCTGTTTGATCATATGAATTAAGACCATTACAAAAAGCAGACCTGAGGAATACTTCGTCAAATTTCACTGTTTGACTTTTAGCAATCTACTTTACGTTTTTGACTGACAGTGTGAAATTCCATTTCCATGGTCATTCTTGGTTTAATTCCTCTTCATTGTCAGTTAAATCCAAGTCACACATGAACCCCTAACAGACACTCACTCATTCTCTCACACACACACACACCGTTGCCAAGAAGCAATGTAAAGGGGTTGCCATTTTGGAACATCTCAAAAGCCATGTAAAACAGAGACTCTTCTGTCCTCTCTACTTGATTCGCTTCCTCTCTGTCTCCCATTGATTTATTCACACAATCCCCCAGGGAGGCTAACAGAGCTGGCGGCATGTGCATAAATTAATTCTCACACACCTCATGTGATGTTCAAGTATTCTATTTAATTATCACCTATAGGTTCCCACCAGCACATAGTTTGATGTCAATGCAAGAGTTGGATCCTTTTACTTTTATTTGGAAATATTTAACAGCTCAAAGCTGGACTGATGCCCGGATGAAACACAGTCACCCCTCAAAGACAGAGCAGGGGAGAGGATACAAGAGGAAAACTGTTGTTTTGATTTGCGTAACTCCTTGCCAAAGGGTCAGCAGATAGAAAAGAGAGAGGTTGGGGGAAAGAGTGTTGTTGAAAGAGAAATAACACAAAACACTTGCTATAATAGACTGAAGATGGTAAAATGTGACAGTGAGAGTGTGTTTCTCTTTCCTCTCATTTGAAGACCAGTGCCAAAGCCTTTGACAAGAATTTCTGTCCCTTATTTAGTAAGCATGTCAAGACTGCAAGAGCAAGTGGGATAGGGAGGGAAAAGGGGGGGGGGGGGGTAAGATGATCGAGAGCAAGAAAGAAACGGGGAAGAGAACTATTTTCTCATGACCTCACCAGTGAGACATTTACATTTGTAAAAGTGTCTGCCATCTTCATTCTCTCACTGTGCTCATGGCCTCTATTTACCATTAATATCACATAAACTCAGAAACAGAATACTAATAAATGATGATGAGACAAGACCAAAAATCAAACTTTATTGCTATAGTACTGTAAAAGCAAAACTGTACTTTCTCTCTTCACCTTCGTTTAAAAACCGCACATGTTCTTCCTCTGTCCAATTGACATTGTTTTTTTGCTTATGTAACACTCTTGAGGAGGAAAAAAAAGACGTTGCAGGGCTTCGAAAATTGCAAATGCCAACTTCTCTTCTCTTTTCTCATCCCTCCTAATATCTTTTTCTCCCTGATCTCTGATGAGCCAAACAGACCTGTAATCTGAGAGTATTTGAGGTAACATGTCAAGATGCTCCATGAAAAAAGTCCATGTACATGGAAAATGCATTAACAGTAGAATTACAATGGCACAAATGGTTTTAAATGTGGAAATATAGAGAGAACAAAAAAAATATTTAGAAGCATATTTAAATGGTTTAGTTTTCTAGTTGTCCACAAAATGAAAGTTAAAGCCCAAGACAGTCCAAAACAACAATGGACCTCATTGCCTTTCTTTGTGTGCAGAAAAGGCATTTTAAATATTATTTTGTATTTAAAAGAAAATTTTGTGGGAACAATTCTTTTTCACCAAAAATTGGTAGTTCAAACCCTAATTAAAATAGCCAAAAAGTCAGCATGAAAAGACAATACTCTATTTCCAAACACATTATTGACCTTTTTGTGAACAAGTCATCCATCACAGTTTCAATTTACTGTAATTTACTGTTTTTCTTTCTTTCTTTCTTTCTTTGACCTTGGCATTTTTAATCAAAATCGATTTTCGCCAGATTTCAGAAATGACTTCTCTTTGGTGATGTACGCAGAACTTTTCCATTCATTTAGTCTGCTTAAACCCCAGTATTTCTTACAGTTCGCACATTCTAATCTGCTTGCATCCAATCAACAACCAATGGATAAAAGACCAGGTCTACATGTTTTTCTATTTTGATAATCCATTTCGGATGTACACTACAATGCACAAGAAAAGATCTGTCACTATTTCTTTAGTTATTTATATGAAGTCTATACTCTTTATGTAAGAGACAACTTAACATTTAATTCTCCTCACCTTAATTTCAAATCTGATAACTTGGTGTCCTAAAGGCAAGTGTCATCCTAAACTTTGCTGAATAAAATCCACACTGCCACGATGCCACCCATGTGCTTAGTTATAAATAGCTGTGATGCTGCTTGGGTAGGGAGCTGGCATGGATGTCCTTGGCATCAAGGACGGGTGTAGATTCACAGGAGTTTCAGTGCAAGACAAACAGACCTATAGAGATGCCAGACCTGTGGGATTAAAAATGCCATCCCAACCTGTGCTACTGTTGTACAGTCTGTCCCATTAGTAATAACGCCAGCCAAATTAAATATTCGGGCCAAAAACTGCACTCAATGTGTTGAGATAATGCACCATATAAATGTTAGTTTGGGCATAAACATGCACCAGTAACGAGCATTTGTGCAGATTACAGAAGATCAGTTATTGTTTTTTTAATTAATGATAATCAAAGAAAGCTAGAGTTTTTTTCAAGTCTTATTTTGCCCCACTTTGTAAGATACAAACCCATACACTGTCAGAGGACCAGTGTACGTACAGAGGAGGTATGCCAGGAAAGAACATTTCAATAATATATAGTCCAAAAATGTGTACTGTAGAAGGTAAAGATACATCTTTTATCAGATCTATCAAAAAAAAGGAGCTTGAGCATTTAAAGTGACACTTGACATATATGCAGTAGCTTACAAAAAACAGAAAGTTAACATTATTGGTGTGGATGCTAATTTCATACTGATCATATTTTACATTAGTGATTAAGCATTAAGATTAATTAATGAATTATTTTAATAAATAATTGTTTTAGTTATTCATAACATTCTAAATATTTTCTAATTGACTAAAATAATAATTTTAAATTGTATTAAACTATAAAATTTTAGTATTACACATTATGGCAACACTTTACTATAAGGTTCCATTTGTGAACTATATTTAATGCATTAACTAACATTAGCAATGAGCAATACATTCGTTACAGTATTTATTCATCTTTGTTAACTTTAGTTGATAAAAAGTACAGCTGTTCATTGTTAGTCCATGTTAGCTCAGGTCCATTAAATAGCATTAATAGATACAACTTTTGATTTGAATAATGTATAAGTAAATGTTCGAAGCAACATTAAGTCCAATTAATAAATGCTTTAGAAATATTTTTCACTGTTAGATTATGTTAACTCATATAGTTAACTATTGTTAACAAATTGAACCTTATTGTCAAGTGTTACCAATAAAATACATATAAAACATTTCACAAATAGATTCACATTTATTTGGACATGCACTTTAAACTAACAAATGTTCAAAATAATGCTGGCAGAGATGAAAGACAAAAGAAAACTGATGATTTCTAGAATTAGATCTTAATCAGGTTAATGCATCCACATTGCTGATTGATAATCAAAACATGGTCAATGTCTGTGCACCACACAGAGTGTTTGGAAGAGATCGGTCCCCTCGTCCAACACAGCATTCATCACAGTCACTGAGTTTAACAAGTGCAAAACTGGATCAATGACATGATTCATTCAACTGTAATGCTTTACTGCACAGATGCTGAAGATCAGCAAGTGTCCAACAGGTTGTGTAGTTCCATAAGTTTCCAACAGTGTAGGCAGCTCTAGTGTCAGCGTCTGATATTATAAACACAGTTGGCCCTCACTGGGAAGGCTAGGCGGGCGCTAACACTAGCTCGTTGATGCTAATGCTCATTGACAGTCTCTGCTGTTATGAGACCGCAGTGGCAGATGGCTCTCTTGTGCCAAGCATGGAAAGAATGTAAGCAAGTTTAGCGAAAAAAAAAGTGCACAAAAAAAATTATCTGAGATTGAAAATAAGTTCAGTTTTATAAAGTTTCGTTCATTATTATTGAAACAAATGTAATTCCATAGAGTAATGTCATTGCATGGTTCAAAGACTAAATATGTGGAAAAAAAATTCTCTCTCTCTCTCTCACTCTCTTAAGGATGAGGAAGTAAGTGCTTAATCTTGGCAAAAACAACAAAGAAGAGTAAAAGCCTTTTGTCACAGCATGTCCATTAATTTCAACTAGGCATTAGCAATACATGTTCTGTTATACTAATGATTGTCCCTAGTTTAACATAACCTCAATAGAAACACAAAATATTTACAGAAGGTGGCACTATAGCTATAGCTGACAATAAAACACATTTAGCCTAATGAATAACTATGAAAAGTGATTTGACTGAGCTATCCAAGTTGACTTCAATTTAAAATGGTGGGAAATTGCTTAAAAGAATCATGACATTCAATAGGAATATTGAGGGCAGGATGTTTTATACAAAGAGAACTGATGGACTGTAAAAAGAGCCATCTTTGACAAGTGGTCAGAGGTGAGAAATATACAAGAAAGTTTTTTCTTTAATAATGTGCGCTGATTAATTGTTCTTCTTAAGGAAGATGTGCCACAGTAAGAGTGTTTTTGAATGTGCTGACTTTAAAGAAGTGGTCGACTAATATTGTCATACTGTCTTGTCTGACATTTGGCACTTTTATTTTGACAGTGCCAAGATGTAAAATTCTTTATTTGTGAAAATACGATTCCCACTGAGCACAAACTTGCTATATTAGTGAATGCACTGTTGGTTACAGTGTTTACTTCCTTTTAATTCATGTTTTAGCTACTTTATCTGGGAGAAGTATTATAATGAGATTACAGAATCAACTTGATAATTTTTTTTTTATTTTTTTACCAAATAGCAAGTTTAAATTTGTATTATATTAATCCATTTCACAATTAATTGTATTGTTTTTTAAATATGTTTTTTGCAGCATCTTTTAATTAAATGGTGTAATAGTATATTTATCTGCCACCTTAATATCAGCATCAGCCATAAAAAAAAATCTATATCATCAAAAAAAATCAACATTTGCCAGGAAGTGTGTTAATCAATAATTCCAGCAACATGTCAGAGCAACTGCACCATTTACAACACATCCCCACATACAGTCACCATTCATTCACGTCTAACAAAGAATTGAATTAGAATGACAACAGATCAGCATAACTGAACAGAGCCCTGGACTGACTGCTACAGCTACAAAAGCAAATTAGAGACAAGAGCAGCTGGATTTCTTAAATGGCTTGATTATAATAAAAGGTTTGAATTGATTTTTATAAGGCCATGAGTGCCTAAGTAAATTTTATCATCAGAGCATGCTTACTTAAAATCCTGTTTTGATGAAAGAGGCATGTCTCTGAAGAGACAGTGATGCGATAATACACCGATTTTGGGAAGTTGGCCAAGAGGTCAGAGGATCAGCTAAGTGCAACCATTTAAAGCTCCTTATGCAAATGATACTTTCCTACTTTACTTAGACTTTAGAGAGTGAGGCCGAGGCAACTGTTGTGTGATCCAGGTCAACCACACCAACATGACAATTTGGTTCTCATGCAGCAAAGCCTATCGACCTATTCTTTGGGTGTCGCTCAGCAACAATTTAAGGAACAAATATTTGTCAGTGGGTAAAGGGTCAACTCCCATTCTATATATTTGTGCATTTGGTAAACATAAACTTATATTTAGAAATGAAGCATCAAATACAGCTGTAATTAAGAGACGATATATATATATATATCTATATCTATATCTATATCTATAGATATATCTATTATATATATATATATATATATATATATATATATATATATATATATATATATATATATATATATATATAGATATATCTATTATATATATATATATATATATATATATATATATATATAATATATATATCTATAGATATATATATATCTATTATATATATATATATATATATATATATATATATATATATAGATAGATAGATAGATAGATATATATAGATATAGATTATATATATATCTATATCTATATATATGATATATATATATATATAGATATATATATAACGGTTTTATATGCCAGTATATTGCCAGTTATATAGTCTAATATAAATAATACGTTTTATACATAACGAATACAATCGCGTAAATGAATAAGATGAATAACTAGAGGAATTATTAAATGAAATTTAGATATTTATAAAAATTGCAATAAGGTAAACAAAAAGATAAAAGATACGAGGCTGCGATTAGGTCCGAGTGAATCGATAAAGTTTATTACATTTTTGATTCAAATTTGCAGTTTCTGTTATTTATCTTAAAAAGCTCTAACAGGAACAAACTAAAGGTCCCTGTTAAAGGCAGGCATTTAGAAATATTGTATAATAACAACTCAAATATATACTCACCATTAACACACAAAGAAGCGAAGTGAAGCAGCAGGACGCTGGACAGCACCACTGACTCCCAGCCTGCTGAACACAACCTGTGCCTGGACTTCATTCTCACACAGACGGGCTTCCAAAACACTTCTGCTGAACCAGGTGGATCTTCGATTTAACATATAGTCATACGGGAGATATTTCGGAGAATCTGAGCAATTATCCTAGACATAAATCTACTTCGATTGAAAGAGTTACGAACCGCGATGCTTCATGCTCAACTTCAGATGTTGTCATCACTTGTTATTCCTCTTTGGTTGAGATTCAGTCCACCCTTAGCGTCGCTAGGGACCCGTCATTTCTTATCCTACTCCAACAAGATGCCAAGTCTCATTGGTAATGAGAGCCAGTATCAGGCGTCCACTAAGAAAGCGCTGCCACTGTCTACAGTAGGTTAATTCCAGCGGACGAGTGTTTTGTGTCAGTCGAACTCTCTCTCGGTTGATGTGAAGAATCTGCTCATGCGCCTCATTACTAACACAATTTGTGTCGTGTGAGAGAATCACTAAAATGTCCCCAATATGTCCCCACTTGCTGTTCCCAAATGCATTGAAGTTAACTTATATATATCAAATACTGTCATATAAATTGTTTCATTATAAATAATTTAACTGACCTCTTTGAATAAAGGTAGCCTACAAAACTGATGCAGGCGGTTCCCCCGAACAAAGCGTCTGAAACTGGGTCACCCATAGACGACTGTCCAAACATGTAGAGGGGAGGCTCCTCAACTACATAATAACAAAAATCACAGCGATCTGTGGAAATTATCCTTGGTCAAAGATGACAATTTTGTATTTGTATTTTTTTTTTTTAAATCAATATTAGTAGTATTATGTAGAATCTTAAATTATATTTATAAATATTTAGAATTAGATTTTAATATTTAGTACTATTAATAATTTTAGTACTTCTACAAACCATGGTAATATTTCTTTAACATTTTTCATAGATTTATTCAACAATTCTCAAAGTGACAGTTCAGCATAAAATTATATTTACTCATCTTTGTTGTTCCAAACTTATGACTCTGTCTTCAGTCAAACACACAGGACACGATATTAAGGAAAATAAGTCGCTCCTTTCCATACAATAAAAGTGTTTTTGCTGAGAATCTTTCCCTGGCGCCCTCAAATATCACTTGAGCTTCATTTACTCACATGTATGGAAAAGAGCATTTAATAATTTCTTCCAACCCTTGTGCACTAGAGTGACCTGTGATCTAAGAGTTTCCTTTAAAAACGAAAGCTGTTAAAACTACATCTGGAACAGATCAAGTAATGGCGCAGTTAAGTTTTCTTCATAGTTAGAAGGAACACTCCACTATTTTTGAAAAATGGCCTCGATGTAACTACAGAAGCTTCATGTTTTAAACAGGAAAAATATAGAAACTCTTATTTTTGAGCGAGATGCTTACGGCCCAATCAGATTCAATTATCTATGCTAAGCTAAACTAAAAGTGCTACCACCAGACCCGGAGATCAGCTGAATGGATTCGAAAACAGTCAAATCCAAATGTTTAACTTCTGGGGGGAGTTCTAAAATCTAAATTGCTTCTAAAATTAGCCTATTTTAAAAAATAGTGGAGTGTTCCTTTAAAATAGTTGACTGTTGAAATACCTGTACCACAAATATCAAATTAAATGTTTTAAACGCATCAGAGAATAAGCTACTAAATTAAAAGAATATACAAGTAATAGACAATCTTCTCAAGTAAACTTCAACAGATGAGGTGACTCAAGAAGTTAAACTCCATATAAAAGATTTATTCTTACTAAAACAAATGTTTTGGTGCTTGGTGGCAATACAAAAAAGTTTCTACAAACATTAAGTACAGACACATACGGCAACGAAAAGCCTCAAATCTTATCCTTATATGCCAGCATCGATGCTTAAAAAATATTAAATATACACAGAAGAAGTGCTATTGTAGAGATGAACGTGGGTAATGATGTGACCGTGTCCTTCATGTCATCTTGGGTCTTAAGGAGGTGAAAACATTACATGGGTGTTGCCCCATCAGTCTGTGAGGATGGTGGAGTTTGGTCTGAGTTGGGAAAAAACAGAAAGCATCAGGATTTAAAAGGTTTTGAACACTGCACCTGTGTTGATCAGCATTTGATTTGAGGCATGCGTTACTCACACATGCCATTGGGAGCTCCAGAGTGCCGAGCACCCACGATCTGTCCAGTACTAGCACTGCCCACCGACCGACCTGAGAGGGATGCAAAAAAACTATATTATTAAGTATAGGAGTGTGCATGAGATGAAAGGGTTGACTGATGTGTAGGAGAGTGTACCCTGGTGAAGAGGGTTGTATGCTGTACTACTGCTGCTCTGTGTGGCTCCTGCTTGTTGCTGCTGTTCCACATTCTGTCGTGCCTTTATCTCGGCATATTTCACCTGCTCCAGGTGGAAGTTCTGCCTCTCCGACAATAACTGCTGTCTCTGCTGCTCCAACTACAACACACATATCAAATGAAGTTTAAACATCCTGAATCTCTACGTTAAAATGCAGTCAGCAAGATCTTTCTCCGTTTAAATGAAAGAGAAAAAAGGTTTGGAACAACATTAGGGTAAACGAGTAAATGATAACATTTTCATTTTTAAGTGAACTATCCCTTTAAGAGATTATCTAAGAATAATTAAATAGCAATTAAAATGCCAGGTCGTAAAACACTGAACAATAACTTAGTGTGCTCTCAAAAGTTTTTTGGAGTGATGCCAGATCTTGTTTGAGCAAGGCGGTCTAAACTCACAGCCTCTTTTTCTCGATCCATAATGGTCTCCAGCTCTTCAAAGTGTCTCAGTTTGATCTCCAACTTCTTCATCTGAGTCTCAACCAGCAGAGCCACCAGAGATTTGATTTTCCTCTCCTCTACTGCAGCCAAGTGCTAGAGGGACAGAAGAAGAGAGAGAACAGTGAGTTCAGATGAATGGCTTTTCTGTCACTATTAAAGGTCATGAAAGCGGTTGCCAGAAAAGTAGTTGGACATATACCTTTGCTTTGGTAGCTGCAGAGGCCAGTGCTGCAGCAGCAGCTGTGGCGATGTTTCCCTCCACCAGCTCAAGCTCCACCCTCCTCTTCACCTCCTCTCCATCCCCTTGGGTGAGGCACATGTCAAAACTCTCCTCTGGACAGACATACGAAGAGTTATAAAGATGAAGAAATGCAGTAGGGATTGCATGACAACTAATTTTTTCCCTAGATGTCCAGAAAATACACTTTGTGAGAAGCAAAGATTACATGATTGAGAAAAAAAAAGCATGCATATAAACTAGTCAATGCCTAGATTTAATACGCAGAGCATCGGTGATCCTCTGACCTGCTGTGCTCTCCTCTCCCCTCTCTCCTTCACTCTCTTCTTTCTCCTCATGCTTCACACGCTCTACCTCTCCCAAGATGCTATCACCCTCGAGCTACAAAAGACAGCACAGTCTCAGTGACAACCAATCGCACTTTCTTTAAGATTTGTGAAATAACAACATAAAACTTCAGAATGGATGATTATTTGTGTCTGGAGATGCTTCTCATACCTTTTCATGTTGCTCATATTCAGTGCTCATTGTTTCTATACCACTCCCATCTAAAAAAATAAAAATAAAAAATGGTATTAGTCATAATCCCAATGTTGATCATAAGATGCCTTATATAATATTGGATGTTCAGAGGCCATTTAAGATGATTGATTAAATGACATTATGAACATTTTCTTTCACTTACTGCCCTCCCCTGGATGTTTCAAGTACAACCGCTCCAATTATTCTTTAATGACTCTAAAATGGTTTTAACATGCACAACCATTTAACAGTTTTGGGGTCTTATGCTCACCGAGGCTGCATTTATTGGGTCAAAAAAATTTAGTAAAAAAACTGAAATGTTGAAAAATATTATTTAACTACAAGGGGGAGACATTTAGTTTCTTATAACCAGTCTTAACATGCATTTCAAAAGTGAAATCAAGTGGAGAGTTATTTTTTAATCTTGACTAACAAACATAAAAAAACATACAAAAATAATACAAAAAAATAAGTACCAGTCTTTTCTGAATGGTCAGGATGAAGTTCTGCAATGCTGCCAGTTTGGAGTGTAAAGGCCGGATCTAAATTATGCCCAACTCTCTGTGCTCTGTGAAAGCTGGCACTGAATATCTCAGGTGGGGCCTCTTCTCTTGCTCTTGAGAATTCCTCTGAAGACAGTTCAAACATTACATACATATTTCCTCTTAGCACACGCATCTTCAAATCAGCGCACACACACTAACAGACTAACCCTTACCTAAAGCTGCCCTGGCGGCTGCAGAGGCAACTCGAGGGTCAACCACAGATGCAAGGAAAGCAACAGTGCTCATTACAGGGTTCCCTGACTGGCTGAACGGGACAGGCTGATAGGCCAGAGGACCCATTGAGGATTCAGAGTTCTCTAGGTATGGGTCCTCGATGGGTAACCGTAAGAAATGAAGAATACAGTCATCCTGTGTGCGACTGCCCACATGCTCGGACACCTTATTCCAGTCATCCTTATACATCTCCAGTGCCTGGAGAGAGATATGGCATACAAAAACAAATAAATCACAACCTTTTTCAGGCCAAGGACCCCTAGGGTATAGAGAGAGATGGAGCATGTCTTTATATCATAATTATTGTGATATATGTACAGAGCCATATACATCTAATGTTTTACTTCACCCAAAATTATAATACAAAATAAATGTTAATTTGAGAAACACAATTAAAAACTGTTAAATGTAAAATGTAAAAATAAATACAGCTGGATTTTAAGATTCTTCTTTTTTCTTTTTTGATAACTGGCAACCCCCTGCAGTACTGCGGTTGAAGACTCCTGAGTACTGAAGCTTTCAAAATCTTGTTGACTCTTTGACTGGTTTACCTCCAAAAGCAAGAGTGTTTCCTGTTCCGTCCATTCTCTCCCTGCACTTGCGCCTTTACTCTAAAAGATGAAAGCAAGAAGAAAAGAAAAAAAAGACAGAAAACAAGCACACATTTTTTAGGTGCCGTATCTCAATGCACAAAGAGAGTCTAGAAAGTTGTGTTAAACACTGCTAAACTTAAAAGATGTTGCAAACATTGTTTGTGGTTTTTACCTTTGGATGTTTCTTAGCATAAATATCACTCCGTAAACCAAAGTTCTGCAGGTCAGATGGTTTTTCTATCAATTTCTCTGGGAAGTGCAACATATGCTGAGAAGCTGAAACCTTCAATCACAAAAAAATACATTCAATTTATTATTTTTATTTCTGTAATGATCACGGACCTGTATAACGGTTCCAGGTAGGGCTGGCCAATATGTTAAAACGATTATCGATATGTTTTATCAATAATCGCTTTAATATGGCGATATCTGATAATATCATCTTATTCAAGCTAGGGCAGCACAATTAATCAAATTTCTAATCGCGATTACTTAATCGTTCAAAGCAACAATTAATCGTTCAAAGTCCACTTATGATATTCGGCGTGCTTAAGATGCATTTTTTTTCTTTCTACAGGTTATCTTAAGGGTTTTTCCCATTATTTTAATTTTAAAAATAACATTATAATACCATTCTTTTTTTTTTAACTTTATTATTTAAAGAAGAAACCAATCCGATGTATAGTTGACATTTGAGACCACTATAGAAAAGCACTAAAGGTTTTTCAGTTCGAGTGTTTTCAGCTGGTTTATATTCATATAAAAATATGGCATGCAGTTGCATCAAACAATGGTATAAACATCATTCAATAGAAATTGTGATAATTGTAATTAATAATCAAAATTACAATTTCAAAGGAATAATCAACAATTATGATTTTTGTCAAAATCATTCAGCCCTAATTCAAGCCCCGTCCCTGCCAGAGACAACATAGCTGACATGAACCATAAACACACATCAGTTTGGTTGCACTTTATCTGACAGTAGCCTGCGATTCAGTAGGCCTAATTTAATTAAAAGGTTTGTTTTTCTTTTCTTACTTTGTGCTTAATATAAAACATTAGCTTTGTTGTTATTTTAGTGTTGTTAATTTCTACAATGCTCTTATCCAGTATTTGAAATGATTTTCGTTTCATGAAGACAACTGCTGAACTGAACAGAGTTTAACAGTTCATTGTGAAGGTGGACATTCTGATGGTGATTGTAAGAATGATACGTTTAATTTCCTTAACGTGTAGCACTGTTTTTTTACACTTGTAGTCAAACTAAAAGATACTTCTTATTTGTCTAAAATTAGCAATTAAAAACAAATTGGTTCCTTCTGCATGACCAAAAACAGAAAGGGTTTTTTTTCCTCATATTTTTAGAGCTCCGAAGTGTCCTTATAGGCCTACAAAAAAAATAAAAAATAAAAATAAAACTGATGCATCATTTATTCGGAAAAAATAAAGTAATTACAAATGTTATTTGGTATTTTATTTTTGATAATGAACAGACTGCAATGTCTAGCCGTATTAGAATTGACGTGCGTAGGCTACAATTTCTCATACAGTTATTTCTTTCGTTTTGTTAATCTGTTATTTGTTTAAATTAATATATTTTGCATATGTATCCTTTTATACAGGCTATATGAGTTTATTCTACTCTGCAGGTGCGTGATGTGAATCCTCCTGTTCTGTTGTTTATGCTGGAATTTGTGCATGTAAAATTAAACCGATGCAAAAAAAATAAAATAAGGAAAAAGGCACAGTCAAAAGTCTGTTGGGATTTATTATGTGACACGAACGGCCGACTAATCATTTAAAGCACAAATTAGTTTTTTGGCAATGTAATGTCAAAGTACTTCTGTATTACCTGTAAGGGTCTGTGCTGTAGTGGGACAAGTCCTGACGGTGCGTCTGTGAGAACGTTAAAGTGTGGTGTTGGGGGTGGGCCCATGGGGAGGGGTCGGCTTTCTGCATCTACCTGATAGTTGATCAACCCCCACTGCTCCAAAAATGAATGAACCCTTAAATGCACACAAGCAGGTTTATAAATGAATTACAAATTATTCATAAACTGGAGTCAAATGAAGTGGGTAAAAGTGACACTTTTATACACACCTTATTAGTGAACACACATCTCCTGTGAGGTTTCGTCTACAGGAGGTTGAGGTCAGATACTCCTGAGGGTTTAGCCGGTATGTATCAATCATGAAGTTGCGGTATGCAAGATATCTTCAAACAAGATATGAACATTTATTAAGAGTTCAAGATTATGAATCTGATACAAATAGTATTTGCATATGTATACAAACTGACTTACATTTCTGGTGTTTTGGACTTATTTTTCCCATTGTAGAACTCAGGCAGAGCTCGTCTCTCTATCTGATGAATACTGAAGCACAAAAATAAAAAAGCAGTATTACTCCTCTTAATTTTTTTTTAATTAAAATATGGTAAATACATAAACTTTAAAGAGTCGAATTTGATCTGTTTATCTGTAATTTTATATATATAAGAATAATAAATGCCTGCATATGTTCAGAGCACTAGGCCTCAAATCTGTCAACTGTAAAACTGAGAACATGAGTTGGCGTAATACGGACACTATTACAGATCAATCCTCACCAGTTGTAGTCGAACCAGGAGGTATAGGTGGGCACAATTATGTGATGTGTTTGCTCTGTGGCACTCTCCTCCCCCTCCATCCCACGGCCAAACTCCCTCGGCTCCTCCTCATCCTACACACACACACAATAGGTCAGAA
Source organism: Carassius auratus (assembly GCF_003368295.1). NCBI lineage: Eukaryota > Metazoa > Chordata > Actinopteri > Cypriniformes > Cyprinidae > Carassius > Carassius auratus. Next base: position 7,668,347 of record NC_039286.1, read on the forward strand.
TGTACATATTTAAAGCACATGGCAGATATTGTGAGCTAGAGCTCCCTTAAACTGGGACTTGACTTTAAACAAAGTTCTGGTTGTAGATTCTGTGTAAGGCTGAATAGAAGGAACCATGACAGACTAATGCATGGCTGAAAGGGTCGAAACATTATTTGTTCACTATTAGAATAGAGCACTGTTGCAGTGTGCGGTCCTTTTTGCTCTTTTCTGAAGGCATTCTTGGAAGTTTTTGGTCATGTACATTTTGTTTAGCTAGACTGACTTACTCTGACACCAGAAAGCAGGTCCTCTTCCTGGTCATCTGACAGAAATACACAGATATTCAAGGTTATTGATGAAATACAAACGGATCATGATTCACTGAACAGTCAATTCCACAAACAAACTTACCTAAATCAGCCATAATGCCTCCTTTGACCGGAGTGTTTTCACTGTCTTTTTTCAAGTTTACTGTGAAAAAGAAATAACGTGTTACACTCTTGACATCAACATAAGAACACAGAAGGGAAAAAGAAACTTACCATTTTTAGGCAGAATGACCTCCTCCATGTTAGGGACAGGCGTGGGATCCTCCATTTCTTTAGTGAGGTCCTCCTCTGGTTCTGCCTCCTCTGGCTGACCACGCTTCTTATACACACCTGAGCTATTGGATAATGCCAAATTAATACGTTAATAAGAATCAAACGCAATTTTGCCTCGAACTTCAGAGAATTTGATTTACTAGGCTACAGTGACTTCTAACGTTAACTTGCATTGGTGACAAAAATGTGACATAAAATTGACAAAAAAGTAAGATTAAACCTTTTTTTTCCTCCTTTCTTCTTAGACTCAGAGGACGGTGGAGACGGGGAGCGCCGTCGCTTCTTTACAGGTTTCTGTTCCTTTTGAAAAAATAAAACAAAATACTTTAAAATAAAAACAAAATTCCAAACTACAAAACTAAACTTAATTTAGCAAAACAACTAACTGATTTTTAACAATGGTAGAAATGACGTATTAACATACCTCTGTGCTTTGGTAGACACGTCGCCTGAAACTCATTCTATTCCCATTCTCGTCAATCTCATAGTCTTCCTCATTCATCCACTCATTATATGTGTCTGTGTCGAGAACCCATTTGGTATGAACCTGAGAAAAGATACTGGCATTTAAGTAGACATTCTTACTGTCTTATCACTACAAATAAAAGCCCATCTAAATATTTGAATCACTGTTGAAACCCAACAACATACAAGATGACATGCAAAGATTAGTGTGGGGATTTTTTTCACCTTCCAGCACCTGTCTGGGTTGGGAGGTTCTTCTACTTCTCCATCTACATCCCTTGCTGATATAAGGGAGTCATAACTGAAAAAATAAAATATGAAAACATATACTGAATACAGATCAAAAAGTAGCATTTACAAATCTGAACATTTAGAGCACATGTGCGTGATGTATTCTCTACCTGTCTGGACACATGCCCCAATGTACCATCACTTGCCGATCCAATCGCATGACTGGTCTAAGCCACTCTTCTGGAAAAGACCCAACAGTGAACGTTATACACACAGATGGGAACATTTCCACAGATATACCAAGAATCTGCATGGATTGAAAGATCAAAAAAATTAAAACACCTTCATCTGCTAAGGAGGGTGATGTATATATTTGGTGGGTGGCTTGTGACTTCTCCTCTGTCACTGTGCCCTGAAAATGAAAGCAAAATTTTTTTAAATACACTAATAAATAATATCTATATTATGGATCTGCACAAGAAATCAATAGGGGTGCTCCGACTGATCAGCTACCAATTGCTATCAGACAATAATGACTTGGGAAGTTTGATCGGCGGTCTCTATAAAGGCCGATCACATAAACCAATCTCAAGCTGATGAAAGGTTTGGCATGACATGCATCAGCACTGCCTTAATTTCTGCCTAGCGCGTGTAAAATAATTTTAATGCTGAAGGTGAGGTATAATTCATATTTCTTCAGTAAATAACTTACACAATCACAATACTCAAAAAGCAATTTTAGCAACAATGTTTGGATTTCAAATCAAAATGGACAAATGTTGTGTTTGAGGTAAACAGCTACGGATCAGTAGCAAGCTCCTGTGTGAAAGCACAATGAGTCCGTGCTGCTTCTGTACCCCTTACGTACTGCACACGCACTGCAAATGGATAAGGCCTATGTGTGAACCTGGCATCAGGCTGCCTCACATACAGCTCACGAAACCAGGCTTGTGCTTTGTCTAAGCTATTGCCAAAATTGCCCCATTGTAAAAACAAAAATGCACTGCATATACAAACATTTGGGTGCGATAATTATATATCTTAAAAAAATTTTTTTTTTAATAATGATTATAATGCCCCCCTTCACCCCTCAAAGTAAAAAAAAAAAAAATCAATCACAGATCATGTAAGAGGGGAATTCCCCCATTTTCAAAAAAAGAAATTCAGGCCTTGAATGAAGCTCTGTAAAAATAATGACTGGGGCATCACTATAAATAATTCTACATGATAAAAATAAGGCACTTTTTTTGTCACTATTTTTTTTTTTTACTCTACAGAAAGCCCAGTTATTAACTGGTTATTTATTCTCAAATAAAAAGCACTGGTTGAAATTAGCACTGAAACAGCATATATGCATCATACTTGTAACGTTTTACATTTTAACAGCTTTTATGTGTTTAAGTTCTTGACTACAAAATTGTTCTAAATGCACATCTGAAGAGTCTAGTCTGTATTGGATATATTTTACCATTTATTTGGTTCTATTATTTTTCCACTGACCTGGTGTCGCACAACAATGTCTTTGAGTTTAAGAGCTTGCTTCGGTTCAAGATCAGGAGACAGGTACACCACAGGTCTGCTTAATAAGTTATTCTAGCATGAACAAAACACAGAGATCAAATACTGCAACACACACAGACACGCATAAGACCTCTGACTTCACAAAAGATCCAAGCACAAATACCTGTATCAGAGTTTTCTCCACAGAGATGAACATCTCCACATTGCGATCAACTCTGGATGAGTTCTGAAGATCAAAGCGTCTCCTTTAATAAAAAATTAAATATCACAGAGTGGATGACGCAAGTCTAAAATCTTTATCAACACTCAATTTTATTGGCTAAAGGATTACAGTTTACATTTACTGTTAGCTGTATGAAGCCAAAAAACTTACATCATTGTATAAGTAACTTTAACATCACTATATTGTAATATTCATATATACACTACCGTTTATAAGTTTGGGGTCAGTACGTTTTTTTATTATTATTATTCAGCAAGAATGCATTAAATTGATAAAAAATGACAAAAGATTTGCAGTTCTTTTGAACTTCCCATTTCATTTCCACAAAACTATTAAGCAGCACAACTGTTTTCAACATTGATAATGTTTCTTGAGAAGCAAATCAGCATATTAGACTGATTTCTGAAGGATCATGTGACACTGAAAACTGAAGTAATGACTGCTGAAAATTCAGCTTTGTTAACACAGCAAAAAATTACATTTTAAAATATATTAATACCGAAAACAGTTATTTCAAATTACAAAAAAATAAAGGCAACCTTGGTGAGCATAAGAAACTTTCAAAAGCATAACAAATATACATTTCCTCCATTATACAATCCAGCAATATTTAGCATTATTACTAACCAGCCCTGTTCTGTCTTGAACTTGTACACTGATCCCAGAATATGACAGAGAGCACCGCCCGGCCTTAGATCCAGAAAACATTTTGCCTGAGGACAAAGAAACAAGAGGTAAACAACTGATCACTCATAATTCTGCAAAACTAGGTTTCATGCGATGACTGATCTGGTTGTGGTGTTGATGATTACCTACTTGACTATCAAAAAGGTAAATGGAAAGGGATGTACATAAATCTACAGGAATAAAAGTGCTTATGGATGGTTTGTCAGAGAAAGAAGAGGAAAAGCAGCAACTCACTGGGAGTTTTGTAAAGCTTGGGTTATTTGCTCGCCGGCCAAATGAATCTTCCTGAAACTGCAGCAGTTGGATGACCAGCCCAGACAGAGACTTACTGGAGGGAGCCTCAGTCTGCACATACTAAAGAGAGGGGGGAAACAAAATACTGTATTATTAAAACTAAATGACAAATTGCAACAAAAACTGACAACAACTGCAAAGAGGCCTAAACCCTTTTGAGTGTCTAAGAGCTTTCACTTCAATGGATTCTGCTACATACTGTACTAGTACTATTGGATGGTTTACACATTTAAAGAGTATACCTACTGTTTTACCTACACTGATGCCATGGCATTGAGAGGGGGTGTGTCTGTCAATGTAAACAAGTACCTTTGACCACAAACCTGTTTCTGCAAACTTAAAGCTGCTAGCATGCTGCTAACATCAACACTTACTTACACCGCGTCACATAGAAACTACAAAGCAGTCTTTTTTATGCTGAATCAAACGGTGGATTTGTGGGGCTTGATATAAATGTAACTTTACCGCTAAAATTAACAGAATGAAAGTTGTCACAAGTAACGTAATTACGTTGAGACCGTATTCTGTGGAGTTAGCGGTTCATTCCTTTATTATATGAGGCAAACAGACAAAATACTACCACACAAAACAGTCTTTTGCAGTTTGAGGCTGTAATAAGAATCAGAAAACCACTAAAATCACAAGACAACCAGAGCGGTCTGTAAAGAAATCAAAAAGAAAGCTTCAGTTAACCACATCATACATGGTGTCCTCCGGCTATCTAGCTCGCTAACCTTTTTATAATGTTTTCCAATCCAACTGCGAACCGTTTCTAACTGAGAGATTATTTCCGGGCTTTCCCAGAATTTACAGCACGGTCCACCGTCCATTCTTCGACTCAACGAAGAGCTGCAACCGGCTTGACTTGTCGTAGGTCCCGCGGCAGCAGATCCTTGCGCTTGTGTAGCCATTGTTACATGCTAAATTAGCCTTCGCTGCCCAGAATGACTGAAGCCTCCACAGCGCCTCTAGCGGCCAAACCAAAAAAGGCGCCAACGACGCCTGCTGCATACACACTGTACATAACTGCGTACTTGCCCTCTCGTTAGATTACTACAAAAGTAGAAGGAAACAATAAACGGTAGGTACAGGTAAATAGAAATTAAAAACTGTAACAGGCAATCTGAAGGATATTTAATATATAATATATATTTAATATAAGGATATATACAGTTTCTTATTTTTCTTATTTTTAATTGTTGCTACATATACAAATATAATAAAATCGGAGAAATGTAAAAAAGGGTCCATCACAGTACAAATCATATCATGTTGTTTTCATTGTTATGAATGTCGAAATGCAGCTGTCCTTGAACACTACTTTTTTCAAACCAGACGTTCAGACGACCTGAGATAAGTGATCCTTAAAAACTTAATACTGCAAGCAATTAAGATCAACCCAGGACATGTGAACAAATGTATAATGTGAACTAGTTTTTGAAATACCCCTAATTCTTTACTTGAAGGACGGGCCAGTGAATGGCGCATGCTCAGTGCGAACAGGGAGTGTTGGAGACAGCCAGCAGTGCAGGGAAAGGCAAGACGGGTGAAAAGAGAAGCCCGTCTTCCTTTCGAAAAAGGAAAAAAATACGTTAACGGAGCTTCGTTGTATGTCACACCCGGCCATGCCAACGACACAGCGATGTATTATTACTGCAATCGGAATAAAATGAGCGCTAGTGTAGCCGGGCCTGGAGTGGAGAGCTGCGGGGCCGGGTGTCCGCATAGCGCCAGCCGCTGCTGCGGGGGAGGAGGCTGCGGTGAGCCCGTCAGCGGTGACGGAAGCTCGGCCGCTGCGGCTACAGCCACCAGCGCTGCCCCAGTGCGGAGCTCAGACAGGGAGAGCAGCGTAGCCGAGGCCCAGGCGTTCCGCGAATGGGACGATGCCACCTCCAGCGATGCGGATCCGGCCCAGAAAATGAACGATGAGGGATTTTTTACGAACGGCGCTGCTGATATCACACGGGAGGGAGACGAATGCGCGGATTCGGGGGAATACGGCGGAGGACGCGGGCGTTTTTGTAGACAAAGCACTGGAGCGGGCGAGGATAACACCATTAATATTGATCATGAAGGAGCTGGCTTGCGGTGTTTCATGAGCGCTAAGTCAACAAGGGACGAGCGCAGAGCGAACGCGAGACTGCCGCCGGTGCGCACCGCGAGAGCCCGACGAGGACACACGGCTCACGCCGAGACCCCGCGCGCGGTGTTGACAGCCGCTGCAAGGTGTGGTCACGGGAATTCCGAGCCCGCGGTCATCAAGCGCAGGGGATGCAGTTTAACCCGAGTCTCCAAGAGGGTGTGTTTCTCGGGCACGTACTGCGGCAGCTCGGACGCCGCTGCCCGCGTTGGTTCCAATGGTGAAGCTCATGTGAAGAGCTCCGCGAGCACTGCCGAGACTTTCAAGCGCACTTCTTTACGTCGTAACCACTGCGAAATAACGACCCAAAAAATTAATTTCGCATCTTGCCCGCCTGATGAAAGTGCCCAGCTGCCCACATGCAGGACGGCGAAGGGGCGCGTCAGACTGTACAGGGTGCGCTCCTTTCTTTCCTGTTCTGCCAACTATAACAACGGGGTCAGCGGAAATGGTGCCCCTCACAATAGCCTCCCACTGCAATCCTCCCTCCAAGCCGAGCCCGACCTACGTGATTGTGTAAAAAAGCCCCTGTGTGGCCTCTCTATCATTTCTCCTCAGTCTGAGAGTGGCCCTCCTAACGGGACAGAGCCAGAGCCACAGCAGTGTGACCATACAGGTGTGGTTAATGATGCACATGGGACTGAGGGCCCCAGCATGGAGCAAATAGAGGCGGTGAAGGGTGAAGCCGAGCGCAGGCAGGCAGAGCTGGAGGGTCGTACCGACCACCTCTGGCGGCGCCTGCAGGCCGTACAGGTGAAGCAGGTGGAGAGGCATGTCACGCAGCAGTTGCATGGCCTACACAGGAGGCTGGGGTTGAACTGCACTAGAAGGCCCAGTGCTATATCCAGAAACTCAGCCGAGCTGAGCAGGCTGGCACGCAGCTGCAGCGAGATCCTTCGGACTGCTGAGAGCACCCTGGACTCGGACCACACGGCCAGCAGCTCCGGAGGTGACAGTGACAGTGAGGAAGATGAGGGATTGGAGAGAGGGGGTCGTCGCTTTAGACCGCTGCCAATAAAATCAATGTAAGCTTTTATCACTATGCTTAACCTCAGGTTAAGATCTCTTAAAGCTGCGGTAGGGAACTTTTGACGCTCTAGCGGTTAATAAACAGAACTGCTTGCGTCTTGCGGGAAGAACATCGTAGCCGGAACTACTTCTCTCTGTTTATGTCTATGAAGAATCACAAAGGGTACTGGGCTACTCCGCCGCGGTATCCCCGAACCAATATAAAATAGTCCGAATATAAACACTTATTATAGGTGCACCCTAGTGATTCAGGACAAGCTAAAAACACGGTTTGGAAAATGGATTCATGGTGTACCTGCTTATTATATAAATTTTTCTACATTTTGAACACAAACAAAGTTACGGACCGCAGCTCTGATTGGTTATTTTTTACCGGGAGCGATGGAGTTTCTGCAAATGGCAATAGGACCACTGGGAGGAGCCAGAGGAGCATGATTTTTTTCACAGATGATCTGTCTCATATTCTACTGTCAGGACATAATGACAGGTTTAATAAATATGTAAAAAAATATTTTTTTTACAAAAGTTCCCTACAGCACCTTTAACCCAGAGTTAAGTAATGTTTTTTTTTCCCATCATGAGATGCCAAATATAAAAAAGGCCCAGGCACAAGATGGAGCAAGATAAGCCAGTGTTAAAGGATAGTCCATCCAAAAACATTCTGTCATCATTTACTCAACCTCATGTTGATCCAAACCTGTATGCATTTGTTTGTTTTTTTGCCCATAAAATGGAAGTCAATGGGAACCACAACTGGTTATAGTCATTCTTCAAAATACATTCTTTCTTTTGTGTTCAGCAAAGAAAATAAATGCATACAGATTTGGAAAGACATATGGGTGTGTAAGTCATGACAACTTTCAGTTTGGGGGAGATTGTTCCTTCAAGTGCTCAGTGTGCCTGTGTATACATGCATGTACATATGTAGAAAAGTTTTAGATGAGTCATTGCATGTTGGTGTTGCCTTTTGAATCACCATTGTACTTTGCAGTGTACATGCTGCACTGGCTGTTGATTCATGGCTGCCATATTGGGAGGCTATCAAGCCATTTCACGCCTGGCTGTTTGGAATAAAATGGGTCAGAAGAAGCTTCATGCTCAATTTTTTAGGACCTCCAAAAGGGTCCACTTGCAATGTTTTTGCATTCCTGTAGCTTGAACAGTACACCATGGCACTAGCAACGCCAAGATCATGTGTTTTATGCATTTACTCAATATTTAGTTTTTTCTCTTTTAGTGTCACTGGCAAAGAATGGCAGTGGGCAGAGAGTAGGGCGTGGCTTGGCAGCAGGTGGGTGTGGCTTCAGACTCAAGTATCAGAGCTTGAGTATCGGATCCGTGCGCTGACAGAGCTTTACACACATCTTCGACAGGGAAAGGTATTTCGGGTGACCATCTGTATATTTTTCAGTTATTATAGGTGGTTCGACTCATCTGTATTTTTTATTGTTTCATCCAGGTTCGGTCCACTTACTTTGTCCCCGACCCACTCCTCAGAGCATCAAACCCCTCCTCCGCATCACACAACTTCAAGTCAGTAGACTTGCATACAAACACACACTGGTCGATTTTTGGATTTGACATTTAATGTACTATTGCACTACCCCCTAGGTTGTCCTCTGCTGGTGATCCTAACAGGAAGTGGCAGACAGAAGACACCACCTCTCCACAAACTATGCCCAGTCCTCCACCTTCTGCCGCACGGGTTCGACCGTTACTCTGGCAACGACATCACAGACTCATTCGCCTGGAAGATTGCACAGAGCTGGGGTCAAAGGTGAAGTCAGTTGCTTCTTTTCTGTTGCACAATAACTTTTATTATTATTGGCTGCTCTTCATTTTGAATGATGCCTTGAAGAGAAGATATAAAACAGGACTCAATGCTGAATTCATGAATTTGTGTGTCCCTCTCAGGCAGTTTCATTACAGTGCTGGTGTGAACCACCGGCTGTGTGTGTGTTATGTGCTGGTGCTACTCCTCGCTCCCCCTCAGACATCAAGCATCTGTGGATGCGTCAGACCTGGCTCGATAAGTCTGTTCACCCTGTCCTCTCAATGCCATCAGGTGAAATCAGGATTTTCTCTCTGTATAATCTCAAGATTATTGGTTTTTTAGTTTTCTGTGTGTAAGCGCAGAATTGTGTTAAGTTGTATATTATTTAAATCCATCTATATTTAGCTTGGATTTCAACTGTACAAACTGTACAAGGTTGTTTAAATGTTTTTTTTTTTTTAGATCAGTGTCCTTGAAAGTATGCTTTCATTTTACGATTGTTGACATTGTGGAATTTTCTTTCTTATTCATATACTAATATATATAATTATAATATTGAAAGATAATAATATAATGTATATATGTATGTATATATTATATATACTTAAGGTCGAATTTACATATAGGGTGTGTGTGTACGTGTGGCTTTAGTGTCCTTATACTTTGAATTTCCTCCATTGCAGATTCACCCCTTGCACTGCATTGTGGGATACGCCCGCTGGCCGGGCACCACTCTCATAAATCACTACAGTGGACAGACATGTCATCAATGTCCTCTTGGCCAGGGAGACGGGGCCAGGGACAAGTTGGGAGAATGAGGAGGAGACTAGTTTGTCCTCGTCCGCCCAACGCACTGCCTCCTTTATTTAACACATCTGGTGGGTGAAATATATATTGTCACTTATATCAACACACAAAAACAGTCTGTAGTACACTACTGCTCAATGTTTGAAGGTAACAGTAAGTTTATATATATATATATATATATATATATATATATATATATATATATATATATATTTGAATAAATTAGGACTTTCTTTCAGCAGTAAACACATTTATACCGATAACATTAAACCGTAAAGATATTTATAGTGTTACAATTAAATGCTGTTCTTCTGAACTTCCTATACATCCAATCATTTGTGGAAACAGAGTCCAACTTTGTTGAGCAAAAAGATTAAAATACTTGAACCATTTTCAAGAAAGTAACAAAATTGCTTTTGTAGGTGGTGCTGGATGCAGAAGTCAGAGGGGAGTGATTATTCCCAACTGTCTTCATCCACAAGCTCTAGATTTGTCCCCAATGACAGACACACCCACTCAGGTACATCTGGTTAAAAAAAAGCAAAATGCCAGCAGCTCACAATTCTATGTGTTGTGGATGGCTTCCTAAACCTCTCTCTTGTACTTCAGCCTTTGCGAAGGAGGAGAGCAGAAAGCTCATTTGACATCGACAACCTGGTGATGCCTTTGGGCCTGGCTGGACTAGGAGCACGAGTACAAAGATTACAATACAAGGAAATCATCACCCCAAGGTACAAATAATGCCACCTGACCCACAAAACCACAACAATGAATATAAACTTCAGGGATAGGCAGCTCCGGTCCTGGAGGGCCACTATCCTGCAGAGTTAAGCTCCAACCCTAATTAAACACACCTGAACAAGGCAATCAGTGTTTTTGGGATTACTAGATAGATACAGGCAGGTGAGTTTTTATGAGGGCTGAAGCTAAACTCTGCAGGATAGTGGCCCTCCAGGACCGGATTTGCCTATCCCTGATGTACTTAGTACTTACTCAAAAATATGACAAGAATGAGCGGTTACATAATAAACATTTAACATTTGAAGCATGTTGTTCTTTTGTCAGATAGCCATTGTATAAAGTGGCTTTGGTTTCAAGTAATTTCCCATCAATTATTCAAACACAGTGCCAAGTATCCACTGTTTCCTTGTGACCCATCATTTATAAAGTATAACAGGTACATACCAAACTGGAGCCAGTCTAGTTACATAAGCATGTAGTGCAACAGTGACCGACAAGAGCATTATAATATATATATATATATATATATATATATATATATATATATATATATATATATATATATATATATATATATATATATATACACACACATACATACATGCATACATACAACGTCTGGGAGGAAATGATTAAACAAACTATTTTTTTACACTACATTTACTTAAAAAAAAAAATTGTCATTGTTGACATGGCTTTTAGTAGATTTGGTATGTGAGAGAGAGAAGCTGTCACTTCTGTTAAGTGGCCAAGCTAGCAGTTTTTATTTTATTTTATTTTTTATTTTTTTGACTCATCCTGATAGTCTTAAATTGTTGGCTGATCTATAAGTCTAGCACTATCGTTGATGAAAAATGTGTGTCCTATGTCATGTGTTTAGCTGGAGGGAGCTGGACTCTCTCTCAGCGCTCTCTAAAAATCAGGAAGGGGCACATGCCCTGTTGTTCAATTACAATAACACCCAGTACCAGCCCAATGGGGAAGGACTGGACAATGAGGAGGGAGAGGTGTGTATGCCTTTAACAAGTTTTTCTTTTTACATGCTTTCTCATAAACATACCTGGTATTTTGCCTCGATATTATGTATTTTTTTTCGACCATTCAAAATTATCACTGTATTAGTATGACAATACTTGTTTGCAATGTTTGTATAGGTGGAGGATCTCTCAGACGCTTTGTTTCTGAGGCGCCATGCAGTGTGTGAGAGCAGAGAGAGGAGTCGATGGGGGAGCTGGGCGCGCAGACGTCGCCGGGGCAGGTGAGAGGCATATGTGATGGAGAATATTTAAAAGGGTGTCAGTATAATGTCTTTTAACAACATGGGATCGAGATATATATTTATTTATTATTATTATTACTTTTTTTTCAGCAATGATGCATTGAATTTGATCAGTTGATAGTAAAGACATTCATAATATTACAAAAATTTTTATTTAAAAGATTCCTGAAAAGGCGTAATAGCTGATAAAATATTTTTTTCTGTCACATGAATAAATTACACTTTAAAATATATTAAAACAGAAGATATTTTATTTTAAAGCTAATAAGCAGTAATTCACAATATTACTGTTTTTACTGTATTTTTGATCACATAAATGCAGCCTTGGTGAGCATAAGAGACTTCTTTCAGAAACCATTAACAAACATCTTGCAGACCTCAAATTTCTGCAGTACAAGTTAGAAGTAGATTGCATGAATGGTTAATGTAATGTCACATCACAACTTTTTCATAAAATATGTATTTGTGTAGTTAGCAAATAACTTCAAGAATCTAGGTTAAAATTTACAGATAGTAATTTGGTACTAAAGCTTAAACGTACACCTATTTCAAGCACTCTCTCAATCAATATGTGGCCATAAAACAGTGGGTAGTTTTAAAATTAGTTTTAGATGAAGTATAGCATGTAAAAACTGCAGGACGCTGCGGTCTCTGCTTGACTTCCTCCCTCAGATCTTCTTCCTCCTACCATGGGGATGGGAAGAGCTCCAGGGGATTGGAGCAGACACCTGGCTCTCCAGATTCCAGGCAAAGTCATTTTGCAGAAGGAGATGTCTCGCCATGCAGTCCCTTCTGTACTGGAGCGGAGGATCCCTTCAGCCAGGCTGAGGATGAACAGCAGGTGTGTGTGTGTGTGTAAGAAGGAGAGAGAGAGAAGAAGAGGACTTAATGTTCTGTTCAACTTTATTATTGCTGTAACCATGGCAATTATTTAGTTGGAAGAACATCCTGTAGTAAAAAAAAAAGTCTGCCTTTTTCTATTTCTCCATGTATCGTTAAATCATTGAGTCTTCTTTTGGGGGCTATTTGTGAATCCTGAAAGATATATATGCTTAATATTCTTTACATTGTGAGAGAATATATATGCATATAATAAACCCGGTGTTTTGGAGTTTAATAACCTCAATGAATCATCTTCTTTTACACTTGCAGGCTGCGCTGCCATGGGAACGCCGGTCGTTCCCCTTGCAGGAGTCAGAACTTCAGTGGCTGCAGGAGGAGGAAGAGGCGGAGCCAGACGAGGACCCGTGCACCGCCAGCGGCCGCAGCCAAAGCACGGACTCGGGCATCTCTGTGGGCAGCCTGGAGCTCTCCCCGAGGACCCCTCAGCAGCACTCAGGCACAGAGCGAGCCACCCCTCACACACTGTCCTGCAAACCAGCCACCCCGACGACAGTCTCTACACCTCAGGATTCTCCCACACTTCCTCTTTCCTTATACTCACCCTCTCCTTTATCATAGCGCATCATTTGTCCAACTGTTTTTTCTGCTCTAGTATGAGAACAAGACCACAGCTCCCAATGCCATTGACCCTGTCCACCCTTTTATCTAAACACGAGCACCTTGTGTCTTTACATCCTTAGCCCTTTCCCTGCACCCTCTGGAGCCTTACATAAAACCTCAGAGCCTATTATTTATAATCTTCCCCTTAAACCTTCACTCATTCGCCCAATAACAAGTGCATCTTCACCAACAGCCCAGTTTGACAGTGAGCATCTCTGGTCCTTCCTTATACATCCTTTAAACTCTTCTTCACCAGCCTGCCCCCGATACAGCTGCCATTCAATCTGATGCTACTGTAATGAACAGATGGTGTCTGTTTTTCCGTTGTTTATTCATTTCTTTGGACCTGTCTAAAGCTTTTTCTCCAGCTATGTCAGTCAGTCATTTTGTGTTTTAGTCAAATCCTTGTTTAAAGCTCTATGCTGTTTTCACAGATAACAATGTCACGCCAACATGGAACAAACCCAACTTGAAAACTCTTGATTCTTGATCTCCATTTAAGGCCTTCCATATTATCTTCATATTTTGTGACTTGGTTACCTTATTCATGTGTTGTATTGTGTGTATTCTGCAGAGATGTATGCATACTGCCGAAGAATCATAGCATTTCAATTCTGTTACATGCTCTCTGGGATGCTACCCATGTCTTTCCTCCTCCCTTTTGAGCTCAACACAAGAAGTATTTTTTATTATTATTTACATATGACATGCTATGTGTGTGTATATTATGTTTAAGGAAGAGTGATAGTTCTTGTGTTAATCAGAGAGTGTGTATATATGTGTGTGTGTGTGATTTAGACAGGTCTGTGGTACTGCTGCATTAGGGGGTAGTTTTGGTGAATAAAAACATAATTTTGTAGGAACACAACAAAACAGGAGCAGATAAAAATAAATGAAAGTTCTATTTGAAACGCACATGATGCTCTCAATGCAAAGACATAATAAAAGGAGTAAACACAAATGCAAACTACTTTTGCTTGATGCTTATTTACTTATGTTCCTGTATGGAAGAGCATTTAAAAAAAAAAAAAAAACATTACACAAAGTGTAATTATTATGAGACAATAATCTGTTGAAAATGGGCTTTCATATTCCTGCCTATTTGCCCTAAAGGGACAATATTATTTCATAAAAAATATTTCATTTATTCATTGTTATTATATATGTATAAAAAATTTTGTTTTGTTTTTGTCATGGCTTACTTGCCCCATGGAGTACCGACCCATTTTCTTTATTCTGTACTACACAAAGGAGATCTTGGCGTCTTCATACATTGAAGAAGATTGTGATTTTAAATGGAAAGACAGAAAAGTAACATTTAAGTATATTTTTACCACTGATCTATTAAATGATTATATATTATAGATCAGTAACTTTTACTCATAAAAATATACACTGGTCGACAAAGAACTGGTTATGTGCTTTACACAGCAGGACAACATCGCTCTCTTCCATAACAACAGGTGGCGCTAATGCGCTAAAATAGTCTGTCACGCCCAAGTGACGAACCACGAGGCGGGTCAATCTGCGGGAAGAAAATACAGAGAATAACACCTGATAACATTCTGGTAAGTAAAACATGTTAAGAGACGTTTGCTTAAAATGCAGTACTGGAAAAAAATGCTATATAGACATCACTGTAGTGGGTGCTTGTTTCATAAAATGGACAGTACTATGTTTGGTTTATTTATAACTTTTGCAGACAGACACTTCCTCTGCCTTTAGACAGTCACAGCAGGCCCGGTTCTACAGGGGTGCTGAACACCCTCAAACTAAATCAAAAACTCCCTAAGTTAAAGCTGTATTCATGGCATTTTATTGCAGATTTTGCAAAACTATCCAGTGCGTTATGGTTTGCGCTTTGGAGGTCGATTTCTATGTCAAAGTGTTTTTGCAGCGCTGAGAAGTGTAAAAACAGACACATAGCTGCTGATTTATTTGAAGTAATCGTGTAGCGTAGAGAATTTTGATAATAACAACGTATCTTTGTGAGATCGCGATGAAGCGTGTGACAGCACAAGCATAATAAGCACAATAAATATTTTTATAATGTAGATGCACATTTTTATTGATTTTTTATGCATGTAGTTTATTGATCTACAAAGCGAGTTCTTAAGTAGATCTCCACTGTAATTTTTATAAAATTATGACTTCAACTATCAAGCAACTTTACTTTATTAATATGACATTTCCTTTCCTTATATATATATATATATATATATATATATATATATATATATATATATATATATATATATATATATATAAGGAAATAAATATATATTATGTATATTTATATATATTTTTATATAAATTCTCGTCTACATTCTGCAGTGTTATGGATTGTAGGCCAAAGGACACATGACCAGACAGTTGAATCTGAAGTAGGTCACATGAAATAAAGTGATTACATAGTGATGTTAGATCATGCCAACCATGCCAAAAATGTTTACTCAATCGCTATGCCAGAAATATTTATTATTCCACTCTATTAACCAGATCCGATCAGAAGATATTTTTTGCAGAGTTTTATCAGATACCCAAAACCAGTTAACAAAAATTAATTTTGTCTGATACTCAAAACAGTATTAACTAAAAGTCTTCCATCAGCCTGAGCAGTAATACCAGGAGGAGGAGTTGAAGTAATGATTGTAAACACAGATCCAACAAGTGTTATTATAACAAAACAAAATCAGTGGAAAATTACTGCTTCACAGCATCATCATGTGGCATTTAAAACCTTGAAATGAAATTATTTTATCTCTAACTGTTGAAGACAAATGTCCCTTGAAACCATTGATTAAATGATTATAAATTAATAACAAAAAAAGACACAACACAAATGCATGGCTACTGTCTTAAAGACACACACACACACACACACACACACAGGTTGTTATTAAGAATCTTCCAGTATTGGGGAAATGGGGTGGAAAATTCACTGTCCCATTTTTTTGTATCATTTTATGTCTTCTTTGCAGCATTTCTGTGGCATCATGGGGGTTCACGGACTTACGAGTTTTGTGGAAGGAAATCGTCAGTTCTTCACAGACATGAGACTGCGAGACTGCCGCCTTGTGATTGATGGGTGTAGCTTGTATTTTCGATTATATTTCAACTCTGGATTGGATCAGGCACGGGGTGGAGACTATGACACATTTGTGGAGTTGGTTCGACAGTTTTTTGCAGCTCTTTCTGAATGCAGAGTGCAGCCGTTCGTCGTGTTAGATGGTGGGATGGACCATACAGACAAGAAGTTCAAGACACTACAGGAAAGAGCCCAAAGCAAGATTCGACAGGCTAATGCTCTTTCCCGAGGATCGCACGGCTGCGTTCTCCCTCTGCTTACATGTGAAGTCTTCAAACAGGTCCTTTCAGAGCTTGGCATACCTTTCGTTCAATGCATTTCCGAAGCTGATTTTGAAATAGCCTCTCTTGCCAAACACTGGGAATGTCCAGTTCTGACCAATGACAGTGACTTCTACATCTTCGACCTCAAAGGTGGCTACCTACCGTTTTCATTCTTTCAGTGGAATAGCGTCAACGGTAAGGCTACAGAACGCTACATCCCTGCACGCCATTTCACCGTGAACCGCTTCTGCTCACATTTCAACCACATGAACAAGCAGCTCCTCCCTCTATTTGCTGTTGTCATCGGGAACGACTACACACCCGCTAAAATAACCGAGGTTTTTTTCAGCCGTGTGGAGTTCGAAAGAGTACCCTCCGGTCGGAGGTACGGACAAAGTTCCAGTCCTCGAATCGAAGGCTTTTTGCTGTGGCTGTCTCAGTTTACCAGCCCAGTAGTTGCTCAGGATGAAGTCCTGGAGATTTTGGGTGAACAACGGAAGGGAACCTTACGTACGCAGCTCTCCGCAGGAATCCAGGACTACCAGCTTCCTCACAGTAGCAGTTTGGCTCAGTACTTCTCAAGTCCCCAACCTGCACTTCCAGATGCCCAGGGGCTCCCAGCAGCACTTGTTTCTCAACCTGAATGGCTTTTAAGGATGGTTGCATCGGGTAGGCTTTCGTCCTTTGTCTTGGATGTGCTTGTACACCAGAAGGTTCTGCTGGTTGCACAGGTGGAGAACAGTCACCTGCCTAGCAGTCATACAAGCTCACTGAGTATCCGAAAGACCATCTACAGCCTTCTGCTTGAAAAGGCAAGACGGGATAGTCAGACGCCACAGGGTGTCACCCATAGAGGAAGAGGAAGGGGAAGACAATCTCAGGGTAAAGGAGGACAGCAATGTGACGTCCCATGTGTTGATGAGTATGACAGACAAGAACTGAATCTCAAGAAAAACACAGTGGAGGCTCACCGACCAAACTGTGTGCCACCGCTGACTCTTGCGTCACTTGACAGGGTGAGAAACTATTTCTGCATATAAATATTGTCCGTATATTGTTAAACCAATATACCTTTTGGTTTTGTATTTTAGGCGTCTGCACAAGTAAGGCTGCAGGTGTTGTTGGGAACACTCGGTGTGATGGACAGTGTTTTACAGCCTTTACCCCCTCATCTTTGCCTTCCAGTTTGTGTGACGTATTTCTGGATGAACAACTGTAAACCAAAGGCCAGTCATCATCTACTGCAGGCCATATTGTTGGGACTTGTGTATGGGGATCTCTGCTGGAGAAGGGCCCATCCTAATGGTATCTCTGATCCCTTTTTTACTAATTTTTATTGGTTTGAGAAAAAATATATTGAGAAATTGACATAAATTGTAGATACAATCTATTCGACTTCATATATTGTTTTGCTCTCTCTGTCATGCAGACCCATTATTTGGCAGCAAAGCTTCTGCTTCTGTATGTCAGAGATTATCTCAGCTAAGGGTCATTCCAGGACAAAGGAGGGGCCTTGATCTGGGTTTGGCCCATTTGCTCAGCCAGTGGCAGTCATGTATGTGGGCAGCGTTGTTCCTGAACCAGTTACTGTGTTTCCCGCTACCTGAACCTCAATGTGCCTGGTAGGGCAGTTTTCATCGGCTGTTTTGAATAAATTATCACCTTCTTCATTCATCAGATTTGCCCTAAAAAGATTATATTATATGGAAAAAAATAATTAAACTATAATCATATTTGTTGGTAATATCTATGGACCAAATATATAGTTGTTTTGTCCAAAAATACTATACAAATATGATTATAGTTGTAGAATATAGTTGCAAATCCGTCGTGGCACGAGCGCAACTGGCTCTTAAAGGGAATGGAAGATGAGACTCTGATTGGTTTATTGCACGTTACGCCCTAAAAACACCCATTACTCATTTAGAGAATAGGGACAACCTGTTTAGACCATGTTCCCGGTCGCGCCAACCGTTTTTCCGTCGTTAAAATAGCAAAAGTGGATTTGGACACGCCCTGAGTGCACCTGCGCCTTGCGCTTTACACTTTGCGTTTAGATCGTTAAAATGGGGCGCTCAAAGTCACTGAAATCCCCTTTCTTCCCCAATCTCAGATGCTCGGTTTGAGCTTCAGCAAGTCATCTTCACCACATCTAGATGCCTAAATGAATTGATTTGCTGCCATGTGATTGGCTGATTAGCAATTTGTGTTACCAAGCAATTGAATAGGTGGACCTAATAAAGTGGCCTTTGAGTGAGTAATACACTATATATAAATGTATATAAGTAATAGTAATAATTTAAAATATTTTTAAAATAATTTTGTTAATATGTAATATTTTTAGATAAATCACATTAAATATATAAAAAATATACATTTGCATAATTCATATGATCAGATATATTAAAAATATTATTAAAAGTGTATTACGGTATTATTACTTTATTATTTATATATAATTGAAGTGTTTTGTAAGTATATTTTAATTTAAGTATATTATGTACAGTATATTTACTTGATCATATTGGTGTCTGTGTTTCTCAAAGGGTTTTCAGTGGTACTCTGCTGCATGGTCTCGAGGCTGCCATAAGAGGGGGTCGCCAGTGTGAGTCTCTGCTTGCAGGGGACGCCGTTGCTTGGCAGCTCTACTCCATCCTGCTCGAGGCATTGATGGGTCCTGCAGCAGCAGCAGCAGCAAGCAGGGGAAGAGGAGAGGAGCAGAGACCTGCACAACAAAGAGGGAGGGGCCACGGGGGGAGAGGGCAGGGCAATGAAGGGAGAGGGCGGGGCAGTGGGGGAGGAAGGAGGGGCAACAGAAGCAGAGGAATGACCTCTTCAGACAATGCTTTGGACAACAGGTTTGCACTGTTGACTTTTGACGAAGATCAGCAGTGGTGAGCTTGAAATGGGAGCGGAAAATTATCGATTAGATATGAAAGGTTAGTGTAGGAGTGTAGGAGAGGAGAATATAGAATTTCAGAGATAGATATGTTTTTATCTATGTTCTTATGCTGCCTTTCACTATAAAAGTTTTATATGGCTGAGAATGTGCCACTTTTTTTTCCGAAGAGAGTAGCTTTTACCAACTTCATTTCAGGAAACAATGTTTTTTAAATGTTTTACTATGAGAGCTGTTTTACATGCACTAGTTAATCTGTTTTGCAGCTACATCATGAAAATGGTATGTTTCATGTAGACTTTCATACTATTTAATTGAATGAACTTCTATGAAAACTAATGTAGATTTTATATATTATCAAATGACTCTTTTAGGACCAATGCCTTTTTATTAAATATTTATGGTGATAATTTGGCTAGTGCAATTAATGTTTTTAAGTGGACCAGATTCCTCTCCTTAATTATGTCAAGCTTGATTATTGTGTCATTGAGACACTAATATGGTGTAGAAACCTTCAGTGTCATTCTTTTCAAAAACAGCTTGCTTCCTTGCTGTCGCTCTGAAATTACCTGCAGACTGAAATTAATAGCCAAATTATCAAGTGCAGATTTATTGTTATTGTGCATCTCTAGTGGATGTCAATCAAGGCACATCCTAACAAGAGACTTGTCTTAAATTTCATATCCCTTAGCAGAAGTGAGTGTTTTTGGCATAAATAGGATGTATTGGCTTGAGGTACATTTTCATTGAGTGAAAGTGTCATTTATTTTTCAAAGTATTTGATTCTGAAAAGTCTTATTGCACTTAAACATGAAAAGTTATGTTGATGATTAAAGACTCTAAATGGTAACACACGTTAACACATGAACATAGAAAAAGCATTTTATAAGCGAACATTATTTCAAATTGCTAGGCTTGCCCAATGTCAGGGCTGCTCAATGAATTTTAATCTCAAGTTTGTTGAACATAATGACCCTTTGTCCTGGTGGTTTAATATGAATTGAAAATGAATTATAATTCATCTTTGTAATAAAATGCAAATCCACATGGATTATTAAAAGAATATTATGTTCAAATGTGTCTGTATGTGTTGGAAGAGTTATTACATTTGTGGTGTATTCAATAACATTTATTTTTGTTGTTGTTGTATTGCATATTTAATATATTACAGTAACTCTGAGGTTATTTAATTGGATTTCAACATGGATAACAAGAAAGCATATTAGAATGATTTCTGAAGGATCATGTGAAACTGAAGACTGGAGTAATGACTGCTGAAAATTCAGCATCGGCACCACAGGAATAAATTACATTTTAAAATATATTCTAATATAAAGTTTTTATTATTATTAATATTATTTCCTAGTATTATTGAATTTACAGTATGAACAAATAAATGCAACCCTAAGGACAAAAACCTGACGTTGAAGTTTTGAACTGAAGTGTAAATCGACAAATGTGTTAATGGGCTTACTTCATTTTCTATACACTAAATTTACAAATCAAGAGACCTGCTGCCTAATAACATTGTTGCAAATGTTTTCACATTGAGTTTAGAACGTGATGGTCTTATGACTGACATATGCACCATTTTGTACAGTTTATTTATATTAATTTTTTCATTCATGTCCCTAATTACATCAGGTCATTTTGTTGTGCTGTGGAATTAAGGATGGTTAGTTGTACAGGGGTCTATTCTTTGGCACGAGGGGCTGTAGAGGGTGGATCAGATGTCAGAACCCTGACTGAGATAGCATTCGCACCTGGAGATTCCCGTAAACTCAATGAGAAGCATTCCTAATAACAGCCCCACTGACAGAGGAGACAGAGACAGCAGAAAGCTGTGTGTGAGAGGGAGAGCTGATGGCAGTTCAAACTGGATGGGACAGGGATTGAGCATATCTGTGCATTTTTGACATACTCATATAGGAATATGGCCATGAGCTGGATTACAACTGCAGTTTCTGCTGTACTCGGTGTCGGCCTACCTTTCACCGTACAACCCAGAAAATATCCTCCTGATTCCTACAGGTATGAGAGACCAAATGTGTGCACGCTCGTGATGGTTTATCAGTTTGTGATGAGAACGTGTGGCTTGTGTTATGTTTGCGTACATATGCACCTTTTCATACAAATATCTAAGTTGGTTTGGTTGTTTATTGTTTAGACCGGGATCTAAATGATGTCTTGAAATGATTTGACCCTTGTTTTTCAAGAGCTTGCCTATAATCGTGTGGAGGTGACGAGTGTAAGAGAGGAGGTTGTGAAGGAATTCTGTGTGGCAGGACCATCAGGACCTCCTGAACCCGTTGGACCACAGGTAAGGAACAGAAAAAGGTAGCGAAGTCCCTCCCCAGACAACTAAGTATGGTGAACAAAATACAACTCCTCATACATATATAAAAGGTTTTCCTTTGTTTTAGGGTCGCAGTGGAATCCCAGGGATGGGGGGACCCAAAGGAGATAAGGTAAGAAGGTTAAACATCTGGTTATGAGGAATAAGTTAGTTGTGAAGTCTATCTGTCTATCTGACGACTAGGCTCCAAGGTCAGATTCTCATCTTTGATCTTCTAAAATATTATTCATTATTGTGTGCCAAATGCATGGATAACAGTATGGTGTAAAGTCAGGAGTGGCTTTCATTCTTCATAGAGCACATGGAGCAGAGGTCTTGGTTTACACAGCTTTTTCTGTAATTTCTTTCATATAATAGGTGTCTGTTTACAATGAAGAAGGTTGCATTTTGCGATCCAATACGCTGTTTATGACATGCTCTCTTGGTGCATGTAATAGTTTTAGGGTGTCAGCCATGTGCTGTTTCACTGGCTGCGGTCCACCGCAGTTCTGCCCTGTAATATTACTCAGTGCTGAACACAAAGATTAATCTCAGTCCTGCACCGCTGCTCTCATTCAAAACACATACAGCTATTTTACTGCACTGAACTCTTAAGCACCTCAAACAAAAAGAGGAGAAGGAGTTTGAAGAACGTTTTATGGGAGTTTTACATTTATCTGAGAACACCCTTTACCTGCCTTTCATGGCTTATTACTTCATTATCTTACACGATTAAAGCCAAATAGCACACAAATATTTCTTCCCTTTCCTTGTAGGGTCAGACTGGGCGTCCGGGTGCCCAGAGGGACAGAAGGTGGTTAACTCTGCACTCCATCTGACCCATGTAATCTAACTACATACTGCATACTGCGCTGACCAATTAAAGTGATAAGACATCTGTCTTATCACTGTCTCCCTTCAAGTGTCTGGTCTTCATCATTATTGTAAATGACTGTATAAAAGTAAATACCAAGGTCCAAAAGGAGACAAGGTTAGAGATGAAAGATGCAATCAAATCAGTTTCTACACCTAAGTGTAGACCGTTAAAATCTCATGCATGTAACGGTAATGTTTTAGATGTTACCCATCTTACTCCTTCTCTCTGGACCACCCCCTCCTCATCACTCCCTTAGGGTGAAATGAGACCCACGGGTGAGCTTGGCATCCCAGAATAAGATTCTACTCTTCATCAGAGCTCCAGTCTGTTTTGATGTTGAGACCTTGAGTCTTTGATTGTTGATAATTGAATGGATTATGGCATTATTGTCAGAAGAAGCTTTGACCATATTTAAGACCCACGTACTCACATGGCAATCCTGTTCCACCCAGTCAGGGGGTCAGACTGTAGCTGCGAGTCATTTCTCACCATCAAAATCCCACCGTGCTGGTAGCTGGATTCAGACCAACAGGACCTCTGATGTTGGGTCCAGCCCAGCTGCTCATGTCTCCAGGCCCGTTGTGTTACACTGCATTGTATTCCCAATTCCTGGGAATATCTTAAATAAATGCTGGGAAACAGCATGACTGTTACTGTAGGCTGTACCCTGCTTACACTCTAAAAAACGCTGGGTTGTTTTTTCAACCCAACTGCTGGGTTGAGGCCGTTGGATAGGACTTTGGGATGTTTTAACCCAAGTTTGGGTTGAAAATAACTATCTTTTTTAACCCAGCGGGGGTGGGTTGAGGACGCGGACGTGAAGGAGAGCACGCACGTCACGTCAAAATCGTACGTCTCTCCAGTGCGAGCAGCCGCCATTTTCTCAGCGTGATAGAAGCGAGAAGCGAGTGAAAGACTATGGTAAGTAACGTTAAATATTCAAAATGTAAAGTTATCTTTTATTGTTTACCCGGTTGTATGAAAGGCGGAAACAAAGGAGCTTAACGTTATATCTAACGTTATATAAAAAAACGGACGGTTTTCGCCTCGGACACGGAGGTCTTAACTGCCTCATGTAACGTTACTGAACGGAGGATGTACTTTTAATATAACCTCTGTAAATGTATTTTGTCATATTTACATAAGATTTTACATTATCTGTTCTCTTTGAGGCGTTAACAGACGGTTATGGTCACGGTTACGCTCATGTGAATTTGTCTTTTTTTTCGCGGTTAAACTTGTGACGAAAACGAACTACAAAGCCCAAAATGCAATGCACCAAGTGGGAGGAGTCAGTCAGCTGGAGGAAATTGAGTGATCAAATCAATTTAAAACAGGTGATCGTGAGTGTTGAGTGTGTGTCCACTGAGTCTTTGTCTGCTGAATCGATGGTCAGAATTTTGAACTGCCTGGTAATAGATGTTTAAAATGTGCAAAATGGGAAAAAACAAAATAGGAGATGACTGTCTTAAGTAAGCTTCATTTGTTGCGCTGCGGAGGAGTGCCTGGGTTCTACAATTCCTGCAAACTGCTCCTTTCCTTGTGGTGTC
Organism: Carassius auratus; assembly: GCF_003368295.1. Taxonomy (NCBI): domain Eukaryota; kingdom Metazoa; phylum Chordata; class Actinopteri; order Cypriniformes; family Cyprinidae; genus Carassius; species Carassius auratus. Next base: position 7,692,637 of record NC_039286.1, read on the forward strand.
TGGGCCATATGAAAGCTGAATTAGCAGACAGTAGATGCTGTGAAGTAAAGCCGCTGACAATGAAACTACAAGCTTGAAGTGTACGGTGTTACAGAAGTCCCTCTGGCTGCACAGTGGACGAGTGTTCAGATGTTTCCCATTAGTTTATGAGCTGTGTTTGAACTACGTGGGGTTGGAACGCTGTAACTTTGAGTGCGTTTGTGGTGTTTTGGCTGGACTGCAAATCCCCTGATTGTGCACTGGACTCCAGGTAGGCCTTGAAAAGTTCACTGTCTCCACTAAGCTAATTAATCATCAATGACTCTCGAAAAAATGGGTCTACTGGACATCTAACTCACACACACACACACACACACACACACACACACACAAACATCAATCATTTCCACTTTAAACCCTTCAATTAAGAACACGAGCAGTCAAGAACACAAGCATTCAGAAGGGTCATCAGAACTGTTGAACGAACCTTATGTATATGAATGAATGTGATATGAGTTAATGGGTTATGTTTGGTTCGCTTATGGACTTGATACACCGAAGTGTTATGTGTAATGTTATTGTTTGAATATTTATTGATGTTGACTTGAGTCATTGACCAGGGTATTATTGTATTATTCTCACTCAGTTGAAAGACAAACGGTCCCTTGATGCTGCCCTATATGGTGTATTGATTCATGAGATGGTTTATTTTTGGTTGTTTATTGGTTGTTTACTTTAACATGCTTTGAAGCAAGAGATATTGAAAAAGAAATAAGACCATTTTGAGTTGCATTAAAAAGAATAAGAGAAAAACTGTTTTTTGCAATTTTTCTAAATGTGTGGGTAATTTACTGTTCTGTGAAGTGTGATTTGAGTTAACTGCCTTAGCCAGAACCACTACGTCACAGAAAATGGCGCCCGAACAGGGACTTGAATTTAAAAATTGAACTTGTAAAATTAATCTTGAAGCATCTTCTGTGATGATTCTCATTGTAATTTCAATATTTTTTTGTCGTTACTTTAGAAACTGTATTGAACTAAAAGTGTAAGGCCATAGGGTAAAGAATTGTTCTGAACTTTGTGACTTTGTGCTGGAAACCTTAATTTATTAATTGTACACTGTTTTATTTTCATTTAATTGTGAAGTATAAAGCTAATTAACTAAAGTGATGTGAACTTAACTTGAGCCCATATAATGAAGGGTGTGAATAATGTGAATTGTTGTAGAAACCCATTCTCATTTTGAACCTGTGGTGTTAAGTTTGTAATCCGTGACCAAAGAGAAGTAATCTCAGTTGCGAATTATAAGAATAATTGTTTTGCACTTCATCTACTGACAACACATAGCCTACAAGTACCCTATCCATCACACTGTATAGAATGGCTGATGCCTTGCACCCATCGTCGTCAACCCTGGTTGACATTGATATTCCTGATGTTCCAGATGTTGCCACTCCAGTCTGGGCACCTGCCCTGCAAACTCGGGAGTCTAATTATCCTTACACTCCCAGTCAATCGACCGCATTACAATCAAGAACCCATGTGCAGTTTGCTCCTTCAAACCTTCCCCCTGGTACACCTGTGCAACCTCTTGTATGGAATGGGAGCAATGGAAACCAGAACCAGATCCAACTGTGTACTCCTTCTCCCACAGGGAATGGTTCTCAAGTGTCTTCAGGGACTCAGTATGATTTACCCAGAGCGTTTCCTACACCTGCAAGGGAGATCGGACATCTTACTTCCCAGGTCCAGGGTAACTGGGACAAATTGCTTGACCTCATGGAGAAGCAAGAGAAAGCTGTAAGTGCACTTACTAGTGAACAGAAGCAGAGTTCTTTGCAACTTAAAAGCCAATTGGAAAGTCTTGCTGATAAAGTGGACAACCACACTCAACAAATTTCAAAGATTTTGTCAAAAGATAAACAACAGACTGAAACTGAGACAGATCAAATTGTAAAAACAATGAAGTTGTTAATTAAAGATGAAATCCACAAAGTTGAGAAATCATTGGTATCCAATATTCGTTTTATGGTAGAGCAACTTCAACAAGAGGTTCAAGAAGACATCAGAGCTGTCCAGAAAAACTTCCAAAAAAGCCACAGTGAACTTGTTAAAGATTTCTCAGACATTAAAGCTGTCCAACAAAACTGTCAAAAAAGTAACAATGAATTTGTAAAAGATTTCTCACATTGGACCTTCCAACTTGACCGCCTCAGTGATAAAATGAGTGAGCTAACAATGAGTACCGAACACAAAACACCTCTGAACCCACAGAAGGAAACTGAAACAGAATCACCTCCCCCTTCCATTGGTGTATCACCTCCCGTGAATGCTGTCAAGAGTGACCATCTCAAGTTAACCTTTCCTACTTTCGGAAGACCATCAGATGACTCTGATCCTCTGTTGTATTTAACTAAATGTAAGGATTTTCTTGCATTACATCCTTTATCTGATCCTGAAATTCTAGCTACCTTTAGAACAGTCCTACATGGAACTGCCCGGGATTGGTGGGAAGTTGCCAGAACTGCGATAACTACCTGGTGCGAGTTTGAGTCTTCATTCCTTACTGCTTTTCTCTCTGAAGACTATGAGGATGAACTTGCTGAACGTGTCAGAATCAGAACCCAAGGTGAGAGAGAATCTGTAAGAGACTTTGCCTTTACATATAGAGCACTTTGCAAAAGGTGGAAGCCTAACTTCAGCGAGTCGGACTTGGTCAAGATGATTCTGAAAAACATAAAACCTTACCTGGCCAGCCAGTTGCGTGGTCGTGTGTCCACTGTGGAAGAATTGGTACGACTTGGACAACAACTTGAGAAGGATCATCTTCAACAGTTGCATTATGACTACCGGTTGAGCTCAAAGCACAGTCAAACTGGGTTTAAAGGTCCCAACATTAACAGACTTCCAGAGAAGCCACAAGTTCAATGCTGGAGGTGTAAAGGCCATCATTCTCCTGGTAACTGTCCCCAGTTTACTTTATCCTCACAGCCTTTTCAACCATCAGCCCAACATGCTGTTAACATGCAACCAACCTTTCCTTCGAAATCCAGAGGAAAACCCACTAACAATTCAGTGACTACTACAAATGCTTTACAGGAGAAGGTAATTTTCAGACATGAACCAAAATTTGCTGTTATACCCCAACAATTAATCGTGCCAGTCAGTATTGGTACCTGGACCGGTAAAGCCATTGTTGACACTGGGGCAAGTTATACCCTAATTCATGAAAGCTTAGGTAAAGAACTAGATCCCTCAGAACAAAGCCTTAGTCCTTGGACTCTTGGACCATTATATTTGGCCAATGGGAAGACTGAAGTGCCTCTGGGATGGTTGAATGTTTCTCTTAAATTGCATGACCAAATTTTCCCCTTACCTGTTGCTGTGCTGACAACCCAAGCTCTTGCTTATTCTATTGTTTTGGGTCTAGACTTCATCTTCTTTAGTGGAATGCAGATAAATGTGTCGCAGGGGAAGTATTCCTTTAACTCCAAACCAGAAGTGGACTACTACTTCCAGCCTGGTCATGCCAGCGTGCCACCGCCGATGAGATTCCAATGTATGCAAGATGGAACCATCGCTCACCGTTCCACTCCAAGTATGGCCCTCTTAAGTTCTGTTCCACCCTTAATGTTGCCCTTTGCCTTGAAAGATGGTGACCGTGAAGATGATGCAACACTCATCTACCAAGCAGTGGATGCAGCTCACTTACCACCTGATCAAAAGCAACAGTTAAATCACCTTCTACAAACAAATCCTCAAGTGTGCACTCTTCGGTTGGGACGGACTAATGTACTTCAACATAAAATCTACACGCATCATCAGATACCCATAAAACAAAGGCCTTATCGAATGTCCCCTTTCAAGCAAGCCATAGTGAATCAGCAGCTCCAGGAAATGCTGGAGACCGGCATTGTGGAACCTTCACAATCAGGTTGGTCTTCTCCGGTGGTCCTAGTGCCGAAAAAAAATGGACAACTTCGGTTCTGCGTTGACTATCGCAAGTTAAATGCTATAACTGACAGCGACGCATACCCAATGCCAAACCTCACTGAAATTTTGGAGTCACTTTCAGGATCTGCTATCTTTTCCACACTAGACCTTAATAGTGGGTACTGGCAAGTTACTATGGATGCTTCCAGTAAAGCAAAGACTGCCTTTACAACCCCTGCGGGGCTATTTCACTTCAATGTAATGCCCTTTGGACTTAAAAATGCTCCAGCAACTTTTCAACGTCTTATGGAGACTGTCTTGGGAGACCTACGTGGAAGTATTTGCTTTGTATATATCGACGATATTATTGTCTATTCCCCATCTGTTGCTAAGCATTTCTTTGACCTCCAAGCTGTTTTCCAGAAATTACAAGAAGCTGGCTTAACCATCAATCTTCATAAAAGTAAGTTCTGCTTGCCTGAAGTTACATTCCTAGGTCATGTAATAAATAACAAAGGCATTACAGCTGACCCAAGTAAAGTGGAAGCTATTCAAAACTATCCTGTTCCAAGAAATCTGAAGGAAGTCCAGTGGTTTCTTGGACTAGCTGGGTGGTACCACCGGTTTGTTGCAAATTTTTCCAGAATTGCTGAACCACTTAATTCCTTAAAGAAAAAGGGACGAGTTTTTCAATGGACACCACAATGCCAACAGGCCTTTGAAGAATTGAAAACATGCCTAACGACTCCACCAATCCTCGGACATCCCAATTTCGAGCATCCCTTCATTGTATATACAGACGCCAGTGAGACAGGACTGGGTGCAGTGCTGACCCAAAAGAGAGGACAAGGTATAGAAGAGGTAATTGCTTATGCCAGTCGAGCTCTTAATCCCGCGGAGTCAAATTATTCTGCAACAGAAAAAGAATGCTTAGCTGTAATATGGGCATTAGAGAAATGGCAGCACTATCTTGAACACAGAATGTTCACTGTCGTGACGGATCACTCTGCTTTGCAGTGGGTGATGAGTTCACCTAAAACTACCAGCCGTCTCATTCGATGGGCACTGCAATTGCAAAAGTATGATTTTATTGTTGAATATCGAAAAGGGAAACTGAATGCTGCTCCTGATGCACTTTCACGGCTCGCCCCCCATGCAAACTTTAATTTGTATTCAAATCAGAAAGATGTGAATACCCTTCCAATTACAGATGAACTAATTTGGGAGAAACAACACAGTGACCCAGCGATTGTGCAGATATTTCAAACTCTGGCTGAGGACAAGGGAGGGCAGCAGGAAAAATATGAGGTAATTGAAGATAAGCTTTATCTAAAAACAGTGTCCGAAAATCAATCACACTATCGTATCTTCCTCCCCAAAGATCTTGTGCCAGCTATACTGGAACACTATCACTGTGACCCCACGAGTGGACATGCAGGAATCTTTAAAACTTACAAGAGAATTCAGGAAGTTGCTTTCTGGCCTGGGATGTGGTCCGATATAAAACAGTTTGTCAAAAGATGTGTTAAATGCCAGACCCTAAAATCTGAACAACGGAAACCTGCTGGTAAAATGCAGAAGATTAATAGCACACGACCAAATCAGATCATGGGTGTAGACATCATGGGACCATTGCCCCGTAGCACTAACCAAAATGAATACCTTTTAGTCTTTGTTGATTACTTCACTCGTTGGGTAGAACTGTTCCCCATTCGTACTGCTACTGCCAAAACTGTTGCAACTGTATTCCGAAAAGAGGTACTAACCAGATGGGGAGTTCCAGACTTTCTTGTATCTGACAGAGGTACACAGTTTGTGTCTGCAATATTTAAAGAAGTGTGTGAGAGTTGGAATGTAACACCAAAATTAACTACAGCATACCACCCGCAGACAAACATGACCGAAAGAGTCAATCGAACTCTTAAAAGTATGATTGCGGCATTTGTAGAAGATAATCATAAACGATGGGACCAATACCTACCAGAAATCAGATTTGCAATTAACTCTGCAGTGCAAGAAACCACTGGAATGTCTCCTGCAGAACTTCACTTGGGAAGGAAACTACAGGGGCCCATGGACAAGCTTCTGAAAGGTGAAAGCTGTGATCTGTCACCCAATGCACCCCATTATGACACTGTGTATCACTTAAAACAATTGCAAGCTAGAGCAATAGAGAGTAGTAAGAAAGCACATCAAAGACAGCTTCGAAATTACAATAAGAATCGACGGGACCTGTTATTCAAAGAAAGGGATCGAGTATGGATGAGACACTTTTCACAGTCCAGTGCAAAGCACAATTTCACTGCTAAACTTGCACCAAAATGGAAAGGACCATACTGGGTAATCCAACAAATGGGACCAGTGAATTACCAAATAGCACTGGAATCTACAGGTGAAGATGTTCGTGTTGTCCATGTTTGCAATTTAAAGCCCTGTTTTCCAACTGCCTCTGAAGTAGAAGCACAAGACAGACAAAACCTTATTGATCTCTTTCAGGAATCCTCAACTGATGAAGAGTTCTTCGGATTTTAATGTTTCAACATCTCATAAGGAACTATGAGATGCCTTGTCCAACGGAGGGGGAGTGTGACGAAAACGAACTACAAAGCCCAAAATGCAATGCACCAAGTGAGAGGAGTCAGTCAGCTGGAGGAAATTGAGTGATCAAATCAATTTAAAACAGGTGATCGTGAGTGTTGAGTGTGTGTCCACTGAGTCTTTGTCTGCTGAATCGATGGTCAGAATTTTGAACTGCCTGGTAATAGATGTTTAAAATGTGCAAAATGGGAAAAAACAAAATAGGAGATGACTGTCTTAAGTAAGCTTCATTTGTTGCGCTGCGGAGGAGTGCCTGGGTTCTACAATTCCTGCAAACTGCTCCTTTCCTTGTGGTGTCTGGGCCATATGAAAGCTGAATTAGCAGACAGTAGATGCTGTGAAGTAAAGCCGCTGACAATGAAACTACAAGCTTGAAGTGTACGGTGTTACAGAAGTCCCTCTGGCTGCACAGTGGACGAGTGTTCAGATGTTTCCCATTAGTTTATGAGCTGTGTTTGAACTACGTGGGGTTGGAACGCTGTAACTTTGAGTGCGTTTGTGGTGTTTTGGCTGGACTGCAAATCCCCTGATTGTGCACTGGACTCCAGGTAGGCCTTGAAAAGTTCACTGTCTCCACTAAGCTAATTAATCATCAATGACTCTCGAAAAAATGGGTCTACTGGACATCTAACTCACACACACACACACACACACACACACACACACAAACATCAATCATTTCCACTTTAAACCCTTCATTTAAGAACACGAGCAGTCAAGAACACAAGCATTCAGAAGGGTCATCAGAACTGTTGAACGAACCTTATGTATATGAATGAATGTGATATGAGTTAATGGGTTATGTTTGGTTCGCTTATGGACTTGATACACCGAAGTGTTATGTGTAATGTTATTGTTTGAATATTTATTGATGTTGACTTGAGTCATTGACCAGGGTATTATTGTATTATTCTCACTCAGTTGAAAGACAAACGGTCCCTTGATGCTGCCCTATATGGTGTATTGATTCATGAGATGGTTTATTTTTGGTTGTTTATTGGTTGTTTACTTTAACATGCTTTGAAGCAAGAGATATTGAAAAAGAAATAAGACCATTTTGAGTTGCATTAAAAAGAATAAGAGAAAAACTGTTTTTTGCAATTTTTCTAAATGTGTGGGTAATTTACTGTTCTGTGAAGTGTGATTTGAGTTAACTGCCTTAGCCAGAACCACTACGTCACAAACTGAATGTATGTTTGTCTCCTAAAGGAAACGGCATTGTGTAGTAAAGACTAGCATAATTATTTTGAGGCTGTTGAAGTGGTAACTGTTAAAAGTATGTTTTACATGTAATATTTCAGACTTGTCCAGCTCCTGTCTTCATTGTCCTCGCGCTGAGAGTTAAAGACACAGAAGCTGTTTGTGTGAGGAGTCGCAGACCTGTGTGAGGATGAGGAGGAGGTGTTCTTCTGAAGAGAGGGACAGACGGTTTAAGGAGAGTAAACTTCAGAATAACATCAAGTTATCTTTATTTTTACTAAGACTAAAATAATGTGTGTGTTTTTTTAGATGTTGAAATCCAGAGACAAGATAACTTCATTCTTTTGAGACTGATGTAAGTTAAATTATTATTACTTTTTTTTTTAAAGAAAATTTATGTTTCTGTTGTGTCCTGCCTGTTAACTTCACATTTTGATGCAAAAACAGTGTGATTTTATATATGTATGTATGTATATGTTAATATTTTATTGAAACCATTGATGCCCCTCTTTGCAGAACTCAAACTAACTGAAGTTAAGGACACAGAAGTCTGCTTGTGTGAGGAGGTGGTTTTCTCAGCTTCTTCTGAAGAGAGGGAAAGATCGTTTAAGGCAAGTAAACTTCATAATTTCATGTTATCAGTTGTTGTTTTTTTACTAAGAGTAAAATAATGTTTGTTTTTTGTTTTTGTAGATGTTAAAAGCAAGAGACATGGGAGATCATCATTCCCTTGAGATTTTATGTAAGTTATTTTTAGAAAATAAATTTTTCTGTTGTCTCCTGCCAGTTTACTTCACATTTTGATGCAACAACAGTGTGATTACGTGCTCATTTCATTAAGACCATTGATGTCTGTGTTTTTCATTGCAGAACTCAAACCAACTTTGGAGTTGTCTGATTTGGAGAGTCATCATTCTTGGTCTTCGCTCTTAGAGGTAAAGTTCACACAAAAAATCATTTACTTGCCCTCAAGTCATTCCAAACCTATAAGACTTTTGTCTGTCTTTACAACATAAATTAATATATTTTTAGTTTTCTCATAATATTTGTTAATCTATTTATAGTTTAGATGATCAGTATTTTCAAGCTTCATAAATATAGAGTTATTGTAGAAGTAAATTCTGATATTTATATATGAATACATCTTAAATTATATGATAAACAAACATGTCTGTTCAAAATAAAATATTGGTCTCCCAGACCAGCAATGGAGGACACAAAAAGAGAATATTAAATATATTCATATGTTTTCCAAAAAATGAACAGAGTTTGTATGAGTCTGGAAAAACATGGGGAGAGTAAATTATGAACATTTTAATTATTTGGTGAACTATCGGTTTGAAGAGCAGCCCTCCATGTACGTGAATATTGTGAGGTATATTGTGAGAATATTTCTACCTGAAAATGGTTAGTTTAATTAAATGTTTAATTTTTTCAAATGTGTTTCTCTTAGGCCACTGATGAAGAGCAGGCGGTGACTGGGATGAATGCTGGTCAGAGAGGAGAATCTTCTTTCCCCTAAACTGATGCAGCGGTGGTTTTAAAGGAGGACGCTGCCCTGGATGATGTAGAAGATGTCACATGCTGTGCTGATGGGGCTTCTTCATGATTACATCAGTTATGCTAAAGAGATCATGAAAATTGACCGTGATGCATGATCTGTATTCATGGACTATGAAACAAACTGTAAGTGTATAATTTGTTAAAAAAAAAAAAAGTTAAATGCTTTTTCTGTGTTGTTTAGTAGAAAAGTTTACACTCTGTCATTCATACACCTGCTCACATTCTTTCACACACACACACACACACACACACACACACACACATGCGTCTGTTAAATGTTATAATATCAAAGTTAATGTTGTGATTTATTTGTGTACTGTCATGCCAGAATAGTTGGAAAAAAAACTAACTAATTTTAAATTTATTGTATGTGTTTTCGTATATTTTTATACAATATACAATTGAACAAAGTCCAATTTGATCTTAAGTTATATTCATCAAATGTTCAATGCTTTGTTTATGAACTCTGTAGCTGTTAATGCCATCCTTTTCTGCATTTCTTCTAACATGTTACTTTTTGACTTTTCTCTTGTTTTTAATAAATATTTTCCTTTTGGTAATTATTGTTTGTGTGTAAAAGTGATATTTAAAATGAACAACATTTGTAGGTTTAATGGCTAGCTCAATTTGGGTTAATTTTAACGTAGAAATGCATTGTTTCCCCACATGGCTGCACTCTGCGAGTTTATTTTCTGCCAGCAGGAGGCGCTAAGAGCGAGAGGTAGGTTTCTCTGGTAACGGCTGCAGAGCGGTACTGAGCTCACAAACGCTGCCTTATCAAGCACATGCGAAATGATATCGAACATTTTCTAAATACAGTAGTTTTCCTTCTGAAATACAGTGATAAAAAAAACACCCGCTCTGTTTTTTTAAACCCTGCAATATAGTCATTTTAAACCATAAAAAAGGCAACCCAGCAGGCTGGGTTAAATATGATAACCCAACTGGTTGGGTTAAAACAACCCAGCGCTGGGTTCGTCCCTTTTTGATCCAGCGCTGGGTTGTCAAAATAACCCAAATTGGGTTGTTTTCAACCCAGCAGTTTTTAGAGTGTAGATACCTCCTATCAATCAATCAGTCAAGCGCTGTGACACAAAGGCCTCAGACTTATATGTAATTTTTTTAACACTTGCAACTAGTTTGATGCATTGACTTTGAATATAAATATATACACAAGCTACCATTTAACAGTCTGGGGTCAGTGAGATTTTTTAAAATACTTTCATTCAGCAAGGATAGTTTAAGTTGACATAAAGACATTTACATTGTTACAAAAGATTTCTGTTTTTTTTTAAACTGCTGTTTATTTAAACTGAATAAATATAACAGTTTCTGGAAAAATATATATAAAAAAACACACAAATATTTTCAACATTTGCTAAAGTTTTTTGAGCATTAAATCAGCATATCAGAATGATTCCTGAAGGATCATGTGACACTGAAGACACATGAGTAACAGCTGAGCTGGTGGATGAATGTTTTAGGGAAAAGGAATGAGAAGACATTATGATTTAAATGAATGTATAATATGTTTATACAAAACGTATATATTTGTTTGGTATTGGAAATGACTGTGCATGTTTTCTGTATGCATATCATGTTCTTGTTCCCAAGAGACTAAGCACTATTCGCTGGTACGTGCCCTGTGAAGCATGTATTGTAAATGCAGGTATTTATTGAACATAATGTTTATGAAAAGATACCTATTAATTCTCTGCTTGATAATTTTTCACTGAAACAAGTATGTCTTGTAATGTTTATTTGGGTAAAATAATCATTTATTCAGACAGAGCAATAAATTGCAAGCATGTCCAGTGGGTGGCACTGTTTCCCAGTGTCTCTCATGTGTCCTTCTTGATTCAGAGCTTTAATAGAGCATTTCATACTGGCACAGATTTCAAATACAGACAGATGTAAATAATAATAATAATAATAATAATTTAAAACATGGATTGAGGGTAAACAAAAAAAGTATTTTTTTCTTTGGTGTATTAGAAAATCTTGATTTGATGAGTTAGATGTAGAGTTAGTAACAAAGGACTCCAGCAGCCACTAGAACCATTGAGAAGAGGATACTGTAATTTAATTTACTTTCCCGTATATAGTTTCATCCACTTCAACCATTTTCTCTTTTCACCTTAGACCTAAAATACAGTTTCACTCATAGTGGTTAACTTCTTTCCCTTTTACAAAAACTGATGCCCTAAACAGTAATGTTAGCAAGACTTCTCTGATCTGTATGTATAGATTTAACACTCTTTCCTTTTGCCATGTTTTAATCTTTTTTTCTCATTTTTATTCTGTTAGTAGTCTAATAATTTGCCCTTTCAGTCCATTCAGGGTAAGTTGACAGGTGACAGTATAATTAATAAAAGCCTTGTCAGGTATGATAAGCAAAATTATTAGGCATAATATTTTTGTTCCAAAAACATTAAATTAATTAGAAAATGAATTAGATTTTTTATATATATATAAGAATTAGGGGTTTTAATATGGCTGCAGCTGTAATGAGGAAACTTGCTCTTGAAATGTGGATGGCAAAAAAAAAAAAACCATTAGTTTTACATCAAACTATAATGTTTTCATAGGTAATGCAGATGAGATTGATTAAGTGGTGCTCGAGTGAGTTGATTTGACCTACAGATCTGGCTGCTGTTCCTCACTGACGATGAGGATGATGCTTAAAATATATCCTACAAAAAGTTAGCACCAAACTTTATGTTGTCCCATTTCATCTTAAATGAGTCCTCCTGGCAGGAGGTTGTGGGTTGACTGTGAAAACAAAATGGGAAGAGTTCATGTTCAATAAGAATCTGGTTATTTCTAGATTTAGTTTCAGTGTTTGTTTGTTTTTTTATAAATGATACCAATCAACCAAGGAACTGATAAAACTATTTATGTTTCAATTTTGTATGCACAATTGTTTCATCTTGGATCGGATAATAAATGATCCTGAAACAAACTGTTTTACATTGAAACAGAGACTTGTTTACAGTGTACACTACTATTCAAAAGTTTGCGTTTGGTCAGATGTTTTCAGTCATTTTTTAAAGAAGTCTCAAACGCTCACCAGCCTTTTTTTTTATCTGTTTAAAAAACAGTAAAAACAGAAATAATGACACAATTAAAATGTTTGTCTTATCCTGAATCACTACGGTACACCTATAATAAGTGTTTATATTCAGACTGTATTAGACCAGTATCGATGACTAACTGCTATTACATACACCAGTACCTGCGTGACACGTAATATACAGTCATATAGTGTTACTTTAAAATAACTATTTTCTATTTTAATATACTGTATTTTAAAATGAAGATGTTTGCTGCCCAAGAAACATTTTTTATTATCATAATTGTTGAAAACACTTGTGCTGCCCATGATTTTAATCGACACTATCACTGTGTGAGCATCCTAATGCTTTATTTGGATTTAAAACGTGTTATATGAGATTTTTTGCTGTCAAATTCAAGCACATCGATACTTAATATATTCTGGAATTTGTTATGAAAACTTCTCCCATCCTATTATCACCTGCCACAAATTTTAGGCTACATTATACATGTAGTTGTGTATAAAGCAAATGCAGTATTACAATTGTACAAATATAATATATATATATATATATATATATATATATATATATATATATATAAAGATCATCTGTCTCAAGCCTGTCTAAATGAACAGAGGCAACATTGTGAGCAGTGTAATTGAACAGAAACTTCACCTTTGCTCACACACACTCTCACACACAAAGAGGTTGTTGTACCTCTGTTCTCTTTGCTGGGGTAGATACGTGGGAAGGGCCTGAACTCTTCAGGAGGGGGGAAGTCCTCAATCGGATGGAAGTGAAACTTAGTTTCAAAGTCATCTGAAAAGCAGACAAAGAAAGTAAAAAAAACTGAAATGCAATGTTAAATTAATGTGCTTTGCATATGCACAAACACAAACATGCAAATACACTATTAGCAAATCATATTTTCACTGTTTCGTTACTAGTGTAAGTGCTTGTTGCTGTTCATTAGATGCTAGCCAATTTAGACGTTTAGCTTCATCATTAAAGAGAACCTGCAGTCTCACCTAAGCTGTGCAGGTGTCCGTTGCGTACAGAGCTGGGCGGAGCTGACTGTGGGAGAGGAGAAGGGGGTGGGATCCTACTGGAGAGTTCAGTGTTAGGAGATCGAGCAGGGGGAACAGGGGGTGGAGCCATCCGTGGAGCACCTGTCAATCCAAAAGTCTTAATAAATGACTATAATTTATCTCAGTTATGTTTTCATTTAAGTTTTTTGTTCTGACATTTCTGAAGGATCATGTGACACTGAAGACTGGAGTTTTGTCATCACAGGAATAAATTACATTTTAAAATATATTAAAGGTCCCGTTCTTTGTGATCCCATGTTTTAAACTTCAGTTAGTGTGTAATGATGTTGTTAGAGTATAAATAATATCTGTAAAATTCTAAAGCTCAAAGTTCAATGCCAAGCGAGATATTTTATTTAACAGAAGAGGAAGAGTTGCGTTTGTGTTTGTCGCCATGTCATCGAAACGCTGTTATTTTCATTTTCGGAGTCCGATCATCTTTGTTTGGGCTTCCCAGAGACGCTGTACTTGGAGATTAATGGTTACAATTTATGTCTATCTCTGTTCCCGAAAATTATAATCCACATGTAAAACTATGTGCAGCACATTTTGCTGAGGACAGCTTCCTCAATCTCAATCAGTTTAATTCCGGATTCGCACAAATATTATTCTTGAAAGATGGAGCAGTTCCCTCTTTGTCTGGAGAAGGCGTTGTTTAAGGACCACAACCGGTAAGTGTATTTTATTATTTAAGTTGGTGCGTTTAACAGTTTCTGTAACTTATTACACAAAGGGCAACGCTGTTTAGCTTTGGTATCTAGATTTTAGGGCTGTGCAAAAAAACAAATGTGATTTTCATGCGCATCTCGTCAGTAAAAATGTGATTATATGTGATTAAAATGTGATTAAATCCTGTGATTATAAGTACATCTCCAACACATGCTCCATGCCCCACTTGCTTCTCAAAACTAGTCCAAATCTAGTCCAATTGCGTTAACAGGTCAGCCTGCTCTAAGCTGGTGTCAAATCACAACACAGGAACAACTGGCACAATCAGAACTCATTACGTATTTCTGAAGGAGGGACTTTATAGAACAAGGAAGTCATCAGCCCGTTTTTTAGGACAGTGAAAACAGCTGTATACACAGCTGTGAATTGTGTTTTTTTACACGCGAAACATGAACACATGTTATATTGCACACTGTAAACACAATCAAGGCTTCAAAAACAATCAAAGCTGCGAAAAACGGGACCTTATATTAAAATGTGTATATAATATACATTACAAAGGTCATCTACCTGAACAGCGTGTCGATGCAGGGGGTCGTCGTGGCAAAGGTGGTACTTTCTGAGGTAGTGGAGGAGGTGCTGAGGAGGGGTGACTGCATGCAAACGAATCAGGAAGAGAAGCTGGGTCAGGAGGCCCTAAAGGGTCAAGAGAAGGGGGCGGAGGGAAGAAGACTACAGACGACCTGTCAGGGAGCGAGGACGGAGGTGGTGGAGAAGGAGGTGGAGGGAAGAAAACCCCAGATGACCTGTCAGGGAGCGAGGATGTAGGGATTGATGGAGGTGGTGGAGGAGGGCAGAAGATCCCAGATGACCTGTCACTGAGCGAGGATGGAGGGATTGACGGAGGTGGTGGAGGAGGGCAGAAGATCCCAGATGACCTGTCAGGAAGAGAGGATGGAGGGACTGATGGAGGTGGTGGAGGGAAGAAGATCCCAGATGACCTGTCAGGGAGCGAGGATGAAGGGATTGATGAAGGCGGTGGAGGGGGCGGAGGGTAGAAGACCCCAGACGATCTATCAGGAAGTGAGGACGGAGGAACCGAGGGAGGCAGTGGAGGAGGCGGAGTCATAGTCATTGGAATGGAGTGTGATTTTAGCCTAGTGGGTTTTGCCGATTGAGGAGGAGGGGGTGGGGGCAGGCCGGTAGTGAGAGGAGGTGGTCTATTACAGGGCCGCTCCTGAGGAGGAGGTGGAGGGGCAGAGGAAGGGGCGGTGTATGAGGAATTAAACTGAGTTTTAGACAGTGTGAAGGCTCTTTCCAAAGGTTTTTGGGAGGGGGAAAGATCAGGTGCACTTCCTCTGAACCCATCTCCCTGAGATGGAGGGTTGCAGAGAGGCTGCTTCAGGCTTGCGGTAGAGCCGGAACGAGACACTGAAACACATACACGCCACATCAAAAAGAAATTCAAAAGTTATTCAAGGCTTGAGAATAAACAGATCTGACTTCAATACCTGGGTTTTGATGCGGCTGTTGGTCTCTTTGTCCAGGTGGTTTGAGTACAGGAAATCCCCCGGCAAACAGTCCACTTGTGCCCACTGCAGATGGAGCAGATCCTGCTGCGTTTGTAGAGCTTCCAGCAGCCACATTTCTTCCACTGTCATCCACACTTTTCACTTTAGGTTCTGCAAAAATACATACATCACCATTATGCTTATTGTGATTCCACCTAGTAGAGCATGAAAAATATCAATTTTCAAAATGTTATAAACACTTTAATCTAGCTTGCGCTCACAGTTGACAGTAAATGAATCAGTTCGGGGGGGGGGGTGATGTATGAGGTCAGCGTTGCACATGCGGCACTCAGAAGTGACGCACGTGGAAATGCAGAAGAGAAATAAAAACAACGGTCACTAATTAGAAGTACAAAACAAGTATTTGTAAACAAGAATGTCGGAGGATTTTGATAAAAGCCAAGAGGAGACTGGATTTCCTTTGCTTAAGTAGGGAAACTTTGCTTCCTTTACTCTTGTTAACAAATGTTGGTTTTGGCGTATGCACAATGCTGACCGTCCCAGAGCTGCTTCCGTTTTACAACTGTGAGGGCATGCTAGATTAAAGGGTTTATTACGTTTTGAATATGGATATTTTTCTTACAAAAACGTATCGATTCACTACAGGAGGCATTTGTTCACCCCCCAGAGCCATGTGAGACACTTTTTTTAATGGGATAGCTTTTTATTAAAATTCTCTTGGACTGATGCAGTGCAACACCCGCTGAGTGGCATTCGAACAGCTTGAAAGATCAAAGACAAATTTAAAAATAACTCAGACTGGATTTGTATTCATATACGAGGCCGGTGGAGTAAATGATGATGAGTGACACCTGCGCCACTCACCGGTCTCGAGTCCCATGGAGGAGCTCCGAAAGGATAAAAGTAGAGGCATCAAATGGTCTAATCTTGTCAGGTAGTGAATTTTAGCATAGTTAAATAATGTTTAACATGACACAACATTACTTAGATCCATGAAGTGTAAAAAAATTTTTTTACAAAATGTCTTTTTTGATACATAAATGAAATGATAGTTATAGACTACAGTTGCAAATTAAAATATAGTTTCAATATCTATTTTTTTGTCATCTTAATAGCTCCTCTTATAATAATAACCTTTTCCAGCACCAATAAAAGCTGCCCAAGAACATCCTACTTTCAGTCACATAAAGCAAACAGACTCAAGACAAAAAGTGATGCATAAACAGGAACAGTAAGCTGAAGTGAGCCAATGACTTATTCATGAACATGGCATGTCCTGAGCACAAAGAATACTGTTGTCCTTTGTAATAAAGAGGAAGATGAGGAGCATTGTCACCCTCCACTTTCTGTGTGATCCTCACTCCAGCACTTCCTGAGGTCTTGGCCTTTTATATGCCGCTGTGCATTTCCATATATAGATAGAAAGCATATGTGTCTTAGTGTGCACGTGAGTGCTTTGAAGTGTGAGAACCCAGTGGCTATGGACCTTGATTTCAAATATAGCACTTACACTGATAAATCCTAACAACTTATCAGTCACTCAGACTTCCTCTGACACCTGGTTTTCTCCTCATACTTACTTTTTGTACTGTTTCTCAAACTTCTCAAGAGAGAAATTCAATAAAGGTTCTCATGCTGACACAATGCTCTCATCTTTAATATCCAATCATTGAAAATGCATTGCTGGTAGCGATGGTTACATTAATAAAGTTTTTAATATTGTTGCCATCATCCAGCAGATATTAATTTTCGACTGCAAAATAAGATAATCAGGAAATGAACCTGAAATCATATCAGTTTAGTATTCATATTTCCCATGCTTGCAAACAGATGGATTGTAGCCAAGTGACTAATTTCACCTGATCTGCGTTAAAGAATTGGGCTTATGTTAATAAATTAGATTTTGACTCACTGTCAAAGACTGGTGCGCTTCTGTCATTGACCTGTTTGACCTTTTTCAGCCTCGTCCCTTTCTGAATGTCAGACAGGAGAGCATTGCGACCTCCACCCTCAGAACACTGGAGTTTAGGAGGGTCTGTCCGTGACTGTAAAGAAAGAGCGGAAAAAATTAAACTTTCTTAGTGTTGTGAAGTTGTAATGAGTTTCACTGTGCCTTTAGTTTTCTTTAGATTTTTTTCACAGTATCCATGATATACCAAAACTCAAACTAGTGAAAAGTGGTCTAATCTAATCAGGTACCGAATTTTAACATGACTAAAGACTGAATGAAGACTGATTCATCTGTTTTTATCCATATAATGAAACTCATAGGAGTCCAAAACAACAATTTCATGGCTTGGATATTTTTAAATACCTTCTTTTGTTTTTTCATACGGGTTTAAAAAGGCATGAGGGTGAGTAAATGTTTCATCATTTTCAGTACAGGTTGAATTATCCCTTTAACGTGCATTTTAACTTGTTCAAAGATGTCATTTGTGTGCACATGCATTCAAACAGAAAGCCAAATCTGAACATGTGACACCTGTGCTGTATATGCCTCCGAGTGTAATTTTATCTCTAATTTATAATGCATATCTAGCCAGGAGGAACTGCATGACGGGAACGAAGAGAAAGACAGACAGAGAAACAGATGGAAAAAGACAGAGCCAATATGCACACATTCTGATGAACTATATTACAATAATAGCTGTCTGTGAATGTGTGTGTGCATGGAACTCACTTGTGCAGGAGCTTTAGAAGGTGGAGGTGGTGGAGGTGGAGGAGGAGGGACAGACATTGCTCTAGAACCTGAAAAACAGTCATATATTGAAACACAAACTGGGAGCTGTGACGCTTGCCCTCCGGATAGCACTATTTACATGATTTGACCTCTCTGTCTGACCTAACACAGATTATTTAAATTATTATTATTAAACAAAATTAATATTATAATTATATATTCAAAGATGACATAATTAAATGTACTATTACATTTGAATCATTCTAAAATTCTGATTTGCTGCTCAAATAACATTTATTATTATTATTAACAGCTAACAGCTGAGGGACATTTTTCAGGTTTCACTTATGAACAGTAAGTTCAGAAGAACAGTATTCATCTGACATAGAAATCTTTTGTAACATTATAAATGTATTTCCCATCACCTTTTATCAATTTAAGGTATGCTTGCTACATAAAAAGTATTAATTTCTATTTTCTATTTCTATAACCCCTACCCCCACCCACTCAAAAACAGACTCCAAGATTTTGAATGGTATAGTGCAATTTTTATGAAAGCATTTAATTTCAGATAAATGCTGATCTTCGGAATCTTTCTGTTCATCAAATAATGCTGAAAAAAATGCACTCAGCTGTTTAAATATTATTATTATTAATAATAATAATAAAAAAAATAATAATAAATCAGAACATTAGAACGATTTTTGAAGGATCATGTGACACTGAAGACTGGAGTAATAATGCAAAAAAATCAGCTTTGAAATCAGGAATAAATTATTGTTTTAAATATAACATTAAAATGTAATATTTTATCATATAAAAAATTATAATATTATAATAGTTCATAAAAGTATTGCTTTTGCTGTATTTTGGATCAAATAAATGCAGGCTTGGTGAACCGAAAATAATTCTTAAAAAAAAATATAATCTTACTGTTAAAAAACTTTTCACTGTATATATAGTGTTATATATATATATATATATATTTGTACTTTGCCTAGTTTTCTTATACAGCATAAACTTGATCAGCAAACATGGTCCAAAAAGAACAACAGTGCAGTACAGACAAATATATAAAAATAAAAGGAAAGAGTATTAACTGTCAGAAATATATATTTCTGATACGTGCAATATTAAAAAGTCAGTCAAGTCAAAAGATCACAATGTTTAGCCTACATCTTTAAGATATACAAAAAAATAGCACAAAAAATAATGAAATACATTACAATAGAAATTATAAATACAAAAAATACAAAACAAGATAAATATTGCGTGATCATATTCCCAGGTGGTCTACTATAGGTCTAACAAATTTTCTGAAAAGTATATTATAATTTAGCAAAATGTATAGTTTAATTATAGAAATTTACATTAATAAATATTAAATCAAATAATACACAATTCAATTAAATTATTGTCCACACATTTTATTTTAAATGTAAATGTATTTTGTAAATGCTGACTTACAGTTGGAGCTCCAGCTAAACACAAGTGTTAAAGAACACCAAGAACTTTTCAGCGCTTCACAGAGATTTTGACATGACAAAGCGATCTCCCCACACCCCCTCTATCTCCACATGTTCCTCTTGGCAGGAAGCCTGTCCATCACAGATGCACCCGACAGGAACACTCCCTTCTCTTTTAGGAAACCCAATCTCCTGCTTCCACAATGGCTAGTGAGAGGTTCCAAAGATCATCTTTTGAAGAAACTGCATTTAACCCTGAACTAGGGCCATCTCTAACAAATAAAACTGTGAACTTGACTTGTAAAAGGAACATGCATACAAATGATCTCAGATTTACTTCTCCAGATCTACTTTATCAAGAGCCGAAGGGCACCAGCGATAACAATGGAGTCTGTTGTTTGAGAAACAGAGCTGTTCAAACTTCTGGTCAGCCCAGCAGCCAAACAGGGCTATTGTTATGTTATTGTTATGTTATTGTTATGGGGAAGTCGTGGCCTAATGGTTAGAGGGTTGGACTCCCAATCGAAGGGTTGTGAGTTCTAGTCTCAGGCCGGACGGAATTGTGGGTGGGGGTAGTGCATGAACAGCTCTCTCTCCACCTTCAATACCATGACTTAGGTGCCCTTTGAGCAAGACATTGAACCCCCAACTGCTCCCCGGGCGCCGCAGCATAAATGGCTGCTGTGAATTTCGGATGGGTTAAATGCAGAGCACAAATTCTGAGTATGGGTCACCATACTTGGCTGAATGTCACTTCACTTCACTTCACTATTGTGTGAGGAAGAGAAACACGCTAAATAGAGCTGAGAAATGTAGAAGGGAATTAGTTCATATGTTCATTTTTAGGAATGTTTATTGTTGTCAAAATAGAACAAAATAGAACACACTGTGTTATTGTCGTATTGCTCCATGGAGGAAATGACAAACGGACAAGTTCAAGCATTAGGAAATTTTAATGTGAAATTAATTTCACATTTGTTGCATCACTAAATGTATAAAATCCCAACATTATTCAAAAAACACTTAAAGTACCAGCTATCCATCCTTTGGGCCTCTTTCATGATATAACTGTCCAAGATAATGTGGGTTATATTTCATCCAGCAGCAACTCTGTCTTTCCCTAGAGTCCCATTAAAAGCTTTCCCGTGGAGATGCTGACACACAGTGCTAGTCCACCCATGAGGAAACATTTATATCCACCTGTTGAGAAATGCTGTATAATATCTGTCCAGTGCTAATCATGACACATGTGAATGATTTGTATTCATTTTTATGTATATCTTTTCATATATATATATTTTTTTCCATTAATTTCATGTGAATTTTTAGAACATTAGACTTAAAAACCTGCAATGTTAAGTACAGTGTAAGAGAGTTAAAATTAAATTATTATTTAAATGAATAATTAATATGAAAATAAACAGGTTTGTTTACTTGAAGGGATAGCTGACAAAAAAAAAATTTCATTTATTCACCCTAATTTCTTTACAAACCTGTATGAATTTCTTCCTTCAGTGCACCATAAAAGAAGATATTTTGATAAAAGGTTTTGCCTTTGCGAAATAATTTTTTTTATTTACAATTGAACTTCATTAATATTCATCAACATATATTATTTGCTGTTTCACCAAGTAAGTCAGTCATGCATCAGGCTTGGACAGGACAGCGTGAGTAAACGACAGAATTGTCATTATTGGGCGAACTATCCCATTAAGGGTCAACTTACAAAATTTTAACCATTAAAACTACTAAACCGTGTCATTCGAAAAGTTGTGAAATATGACCAGACTGTTCACATTTAAAGCTGGTTACTGTCAGTGCTTTGTGTAAAATGACACTCACCAACAGAGTCCAGCTGAGAAATAACGGTAGTGGTTCAAATGTATTATGCAAAACTTGGTTTACTGTAGTCAGTGTATTCTTTAAAGGCAACTTTACCTTAGCGGGCTGGAAAGCTGAAGTTTAGTTGGTTTCTCTGTTCCTCCTGTGGACACGGGGAAGTTGTCAGAGGCCAGTCTGGGCGCGAGGCTGGATCCTCATAGTGCGCGCCTTTGACCACGAGAGATAGTTACTGACCGCGAGCTTGTGTCAAAATTAGGAAGACCCCGAGGACGAAAGGTTTCGCGACGTCTATTCGCGTAAAATCTTTCTTTAAGTGCGTGACGAAAAAAAAATCAAAACACTTGAAGAAAATTGTCCACATGGTAAAAAAATAAATAATCCACTATAAATGGTTCATTTATAAACACTCAGTGACACTGACACACTTTCCAAATCCTGTGGTACTTTTCTCAGTTTGGAATTTATGTGTGAACTGATCTGGACTACAGCACGCGCACCCTATATTCCTGTATACCCCGTTGCGGCTAGGGTGCACGCGCAAATGACAACACATCAGGCGGCGCGCAGTGGGAGGTTGTCTTCTTGACCATGAACCTGGCTGTTTCATAGTTTGTATTATTTACAGTTTTTAACCCCGAAATAATAAACCCGAGAACGTTTATATAGAAAGGATGTGTCAAATTTCGATAATAAAAATAGAATAAAAATATATGCTGTGGTTTTATGAGTTGTTTAACATCATATATAGTTGTTTGTGCTTCAAGTGGCTGTACAGATGCTGCGCGCGACCAGATCGCTCTCTAGTGGTAGTTTTTGACAACGCTTTTGTGTGTGCAGAGTAGAGAGGCATGGCCTATTAATGACATCCGAATTAGATTTGATCAGAAACGGAGTAAAGAGAGTATCTGAATATTTCATTGAGTGGAAATAAAATTGGCTACTTCTAAAAACAATTAAGTAGCCTTTGTCAAACAACAACGCTATGTTTTTCTATTCAATAAGAACAGTGCAGTCATGACTCGGCAAGCCTTGATTATAATAATGGTAAGAAAAGCATTTGTCCATGCAAATGATCTAACATTTTCCACCCTATTAGGGAAAGACAGTGTTGTCATTCTGGTTCTCTCTCTGAGAAACTTTTCTTCTAGAGGTAAGGAATGTTGTAATACAGGGTTGATGAGGTTAAAGATGACAGCCTCGGGTGAGGTGACGAGCATTAGCACATACTGATGGAGTTTTAAATACTGTAACTCTAATAATGACCTATTGCTGTCTGTTTACCCCA
Source organism: Carassius auratus (assembly GCF_003368295.1). Classification (NCBI taxonomy): domain Eukaryota; kingdom Metazoa; phylum Chordata; class Actinopteri; order Cypriniformes; family Cyprinidae; genus Carassius; species Carassius auratus. Next base: position 7,715,528 of record NC_039286.1, read on the forward strand.
CCCATAACAAACACTCACATACACGTAAAGCATGTTCAGGGACAACAAGAACTCAGCACTAAAACATGCACAAATGGATGCCTTAGATGGAAAAGCATCTGTTTATTTAAAATCTGATGTAGTAACACTTCCTTCCCAAATCTAAATTTAGCAAACTAATGCATAAGAGTACAGTATATTCCAATTTTTTTCCTGATTGCACTGAAACCTTGTCTAAATCTTCATTATAGACCCAAATATGCATCATTTGCCTACTCAAAGGATCTGAACATCTGAAGCTATGGCCTACTTCTCTTACAACCAGCTTCACTCTTAATAACAGATGAAATTATTAGATCTCATAGTTTGATCACAGTTTTTTTAACCCAATTATCAGGTTCTGTTATAATTTAGGATGACTGAATAGTACTTTTTCCGTATTCGGCTTGTGTCTTCAATACTCTACTATAACTACAGCAAACACTGTTTGCTAAGCTAACAGCCTATAGTTTAGTTATATTGCTTTTCTTGACTTCTCTGTTATATCTTTACTTTCAGATTTTTAACTAAATATAAGAACAGAATATTTGGTTTTTCTACTGAAAATGTTGCACTACTTTTTTGCAGTGGGAGAACTAATCACTACTCTCAAAGTGTCCTGGATTCAATACAACAAGCTACACAAGAAAACACATGGCTTTGATTTCTGACACGTTGGATGGATGACTATCAAGGCATATAATAATGTGATTCTGGACGGATATTACCACCACCCTAACCCCCTTGAAAAATCTGTGGCATGCCATGGACAAGCATTAAAAACAAGCCATGATAAGGCTGTGCTTACAGTGCACTGATAACCATTAAAATGATTGCTTCTAAATCCTTATGTAGTCCTTCATAAAATATTGCAGTAACACCACAAAAAAGTGCAAATTATGCATGACAGAGCTAAAAAAAAAAAAATCATTTTTCCTTCACATAAAATTAATCTGCTGAATGTCCAACCCTGCAGGGAAAAAAACAACTTATGGTTGCTGATCTTAAGGCTGGTTGTAAAGTGTCAAAACCCACTTCAAAACCTACAAAAGACTAGCCTCACTAGGCTAAGATTTTTTCAGCAGGGAAATGTCGTTAGCTTATTTCCCACATTTGGAAAATAAAGCCTCTGTGATATGAATAACCTAGGCTACTCCAAAAGTCTATCCTCATAACTTTCAATAAGTGCATTGCATTCATGAGTCAAACTGAGCTCAACAGTGTCAGACTGGAGGTAATGCTCTCCCATCGGATAAACGCGGTTGCAGTCAGCGCGTTTGACAGGGACGTTCGGTTGATTTGGCTACAGCGG
>NC_039286.1:7716957-7778880 GCF_003368295.1 Carassius auratus
AAATTATGGCGAGAAATGAGAAACAGGAAAGTGTCTAATACCATCCACATACATTTCCTAATTTTAATCAAACTTCATCAGATTATTCATTGTATGATGTCGATCGCATATATGTGACTATTAGGAGTCAAAGTTATAGCGCCACCAAGTGGCAGCAGGAAGTGTGTCATTTTTCAAAATGCTTTGAATTTAGCATCTTATTTTTACTCGATTTGCTTCAAACTTCATCAGAATAATGTTAAAACACAGCCGATATAAATCTGCTGGGGGGATATTTGATATCTAAAATATTGTTGCCGTGGCAACATGTCAAACTGGAATACTTCTCAGGTGATTTTGAGGCATATAACATGCTTAGAATTTCATCAAACTCAGAACACATATCAGTATTAGTGACAGCTAGGACACTGGCAAAATTTCATAAGAGGGCGTGGAAGAGGCACTCTATAGCGCCACCTTTTGTCAAAAGTGGGGGTTAGTTTTAGCTACAGACACCAAACTCAGTACAAAAAATTTCTCTTATCAAGACGGACAACTTTCTAATTCACAGTCATCAGCTACGACCAACAGGAAGCTGGCTATTTTGATTTGAATGTGGATTGTTTTTTACATTTAGCTGTGAATTAATGCATACTGCTCAGAGGAGAGTAAACACTATACACACCAAACTTGGTGTACATGTTGAAAAAACATTGAGGAACTTAAATTGTGAATGGGTTTTGGATAGCTTGGATGGTTTTGTCGTGGGGATTTTTTAAAATGACAATAAAGATGGAATTATTAATTTCCTGCATTTTTAAATTCCAAACACTTCAAAACCTTTTTTCATACAGAAAAAAAGTTATTCTGAGTAAATATGCATAGTTTCATGACTTTACAACACACTGTATGGATAACAGAAAATTAAAAAACTGTCAGACATCTTTCATATCACTCTGTCCATCTGTTTGAGTGTGTGTGCTTAGACTTCCATTGTCTGAGAGAAATAGCGCCCTACAGGTGCAGTTACCGGAATAAAAAAGGGAGGAGACTGTCTTTTGGTTTCGATTTTAAATCGGTTAAAATACAAATAAATACTTGGATTTAATTCACACTGACAAGCTAAACCAACATATATGATTATTATAAGGTCATTGCTCATTAATAATTGATGTGTGGTCAGTGATACGTGAGAAACACGAGAGATGAATCACCGCTCTGAGCAGGAGCGTGTGGAATGATGAGCTCAGAAAAAACGAGTTTATTATGTTTTATAGCTATTAAAAATAAAGTATTCCAGCGATATCACACAATTCACCAATAAGAGCACACCAAGGGCTAAATTACGATGTTTTGAACTGTTTGTGAAAATGAAATCTGAATCTGAAATCACTGCCTCCGATCAGCGCGCACAGTGTCACAAGTTCAAACAAACGAATTTATTCTTGTTAAGAGCTTTTCAAAAAAAAATTATTGCCATAAATGCACACAATACATCCATTATACACAACACGAGCTAAATGCAGGGTTTGTGACCCGTTTAAGTGTGCAAGACTATTTGAAAGCGCGACTGGCAGAATAACATATATCTCTCGAGCTGCAGGATTCTGCCTTTCGTCGTAAAACGAACACATCACGGACAAGATTTATATTCAAAATACATAATAGCTTGGCGAATATAAACGAAACAGCCACGTAGACATAAACTGTTGAGAAATAAATCTGAAGTGGATCTACTGGATTTGAATATTAAGTGACCGCATATACCAGCTGCTTCTGTCTTCAATTTAATCTACATATTAAAAAAGAAAACTCATTTCATCTTGGCTGGCTTTTTTTAATGTGTGTACGTATTTTATTTATTATTTTGCTCTAACAAGAATTAATCTATATTTAATTAAATCAATTACATTTTATTTTACATTTGATTTGTCCATTTCTGCATCTAAATGCCTAAAAACCTAAAACATGCTCTATTATACTATTGTTAGCAATTTCTTTATCGTCCAATTTATCTGGTGTACACACTTTTATTTTCATAATAAACTTGTTTGTTAGATTATACACAGTTACAGTGGTCTATAATAAATATTAACAGGTTTTATTCAAGCTGTTTAGAATGATTGCAGTAGGCTAATTTTGAAAAAAAAAAAAAAAAAAAAAAAAAAACATTGGAAAACACGACTGTTGTACTTTTTTATACATTTTGTATAATTTCATAGTTTATGCATTATAGTTATAAAACAAATAAATGTAGCCACTCACATAGAAATCTTAGGCCTTATCCTTTTCTGACAGTTTTAGGGATTTTTAAAAATCCTAAAAAACCCTAATTTGTGCTGCAAATAATAATTTCAAACTCAAAAAGTAAATAGTCAGTTCATGCTTTATAAAGCCTTGTCCCAATATTAATAGTCAGTAGTAAGCAGTTTATAAATACAGCTATAAATAGCTTGTTTTTGGTTTATAAGCACATTTATTAAAAGGGAGAGTAAAGGGATCAGTTATCTTCCTATGAAAAATAAAAAATAAAAATAAACAAACAACAACACAGATTGATACAGAACAGAAAATAAATTTTATTGTGGATTTATGATAAAATCAGCCTGTAAATGAATTCATACTCCTCCTCATACTACTCCATACTCCTTTTTCAACATGATGCCAATATACTGAGATGTTAAATTGTGAATGGGTTTAGGATAGCTTAAATGGTGTTGCCATATAGATTTATTAATGTAACATAAAAAAATACAATAGTTATTTTACTATATCTTTAAAATTTTTTCATTCTAACTCTTCATAATTTTTTATTTAAGTAGAAGTTCTCATTTGAAGGAAGCACAGTAAGTTTCATAGCTTTTTCATTTTCAAGAGCCAGCCTAAAATTAAAACTATCATAACTTATAAATCAAGCTTGCAATTCTTAGTACCAATAATGGTCACCAGAGGGAGCTATAGGATTACTTTTAAATAATTATTGTAGAAACGAGTATGATTTAAATAATTTATAGAAATCTTTCAAATTAAATAATATGTATTTTAGGAATTTTACTGATAAAATGACCCTCACTTAATTAGAATAACAAGCTGAAGTATTGTGAACTGTATATTAAGAATAATTCTTTATAGGCTTTATGGACAGATACGTTTTGAGTGACTCTTGAAGGTTTAGAGCATTCTTGAGCATTTAGTCTCCAGCGCCAACATTTTACAGAACTGCCACTTTCCTGGAGTCTCCAGAATTACTCGGTGTCAGGCTCTGAGAGACTTAAGATTCCAAAAAATTATTTAATTAGAATACCATGAAGTATTGTGAAAATACTATATATATCGGCTTTATATATCGGCTTTATGAACAGATTAGAGTGACTCGTGAAGGACCAGCACCACCTCCTCTTGTTCGATGGTTTGAGGAATATATCTTCCAGAATCTGGGATTAAGATTTAGGAGCTCATTTTTATTCCACCTCCTTTCCTGAAAAGTCTGTCTTGCAGAATTGACAAAAAATTAATCTTCACATTAATTCCTAATTATTTTGCAATTCTTTTTGTCAGTTCTTCTTGACCTGCTTTTTTCTTCTTCTTTTCTGACCTCATGACCCAGTCAGCATTTTTTGTACAATGGTCAAGTCTTAACTTATCCATTTCTGTATTGCATTTGTGTTTGATATTTCTCATGGCTATTTCATAATTTTCGACCTTACAGTTTGAGTTAAAACTCTATTTTAGCGCATTCATCTGTAAAAGAAAACATGCCTAATAATTCTGCACACATGAATATAAGGAGTTTTTCTCTTCCAGCTTTCCTGGACTATTGTATAGCACTCATAAATGATTAAATAAAAAATAATGGTAGTTATTAAGATTGATATGGTTTGGAATTGGTAAAATGTACTTGGAAAAAAATCACAATAAAACAATGTTTTAATGTTTAAGTTTGGAATATTAACTGACATGAATGAATGCTATATAAATATTGTTCATGTTAACATAATGTTTATAAATAAAATCTTATTGTACAGTGTTACTAAAGTTATATATATATATATATATATATATATATATATATATATATATATATATATATATATATATATATATATACATATATATACATATATATATATATATATATATATATATAATATATATATATATATATATATATATATATATATATACATTGTTCTGTGAATGTGATTTTAAAGTCTAGATGATTCGGATTAACCCTTTAACTGCCGTATCCTTTAAAACCTCACTGCCAGAGGGATATTGTGGATGCATGTGCCCGCTGGGCACAGTTTACCTGATGCCACGGGGGGGTTATGGCATTGGTGGCTTGAGCCCGCCATCGCTGCTTGCAGCTATATTTATTATTCTTCTTCTTCTTCTTCTTCTTCTTCTTCTCCCGAATGAATCGCATTTTTGAGGGCTTTAACATGCTCAAAAAGTCATGAAACTTTGCACACTCGTCAAACCTGGTGAAAATATTCGTCTGATATAGGATTCAGAAGAGGGTGTGGCAAAATGGCTCGACAGCGCCACCTATACCAAGAAAATCAACAGCCTTCCAGCTATGTTTCACGTACATGCACGAAAATTGGCACACATATGTAACACACCAATACCTACAAAAAAGACTCTTGGAGCGAAATTCTAAACCCAACAGGAAGTCGGTTATTTTTAATATTATGAGCATATTTTGTGTAATTTTGGTCATTTCCATGTGTTGTATTTTAACGAACTCCTCCTAGAGAGTTCTTCAAATCAACACCAAATTTGGTATGCCTAATCTAAAGGCCTTTACGATGTTAAATTGCGAAGATCCTGACTTTTCGTTGAAGGGCGTGTCCGTGGCGGCCTGGCGAATTTCGATGATTCGCCATGAAAAATGAAGTTGCTATAACTCACACATACAATGAACAATCTGCCCCAAACTTCACATGTTTGATGAGACTCCGAACCTGAACAGATTGACATGCCCATATTCAGTTATAGTCATAGCGCCACCTATTGGCAACAGGAAGTGACATATTTTACGCTGCGACGAACTACTCCTAGAAATTTTATGACATCAATGTCTTTTTTGTGGTCAGTCTAATCTAAAGGCCTGTGCGATGTTCAGTTGTGAAGATCTTGAGTTTTCGTTAAAAGGCTTGTTCATGGCGCCGCGACGAAGTTCGATGTCTCGCCATGCGAATAAAAGATGTTATAACTCAGGCATAAGATGTCCGATCTTCCCCAAACTTCACATGTGTGATAAGAGTCCTGGCCTGAACAGATCTTCAGGCCAATATTCCACCGGGTGTGGCAGAATGGCTCTATAGCGCCACCTATACACTTTCAACGGAGTGCGCCTCGAGCTATGTTTCACGTACATGTACAAAAATTGGTACACACATGTAACACTCCAATACCTACAAAAAAGTCTCTTGGTACGAAATCCGGATCCCAACAGGAAGTCGGTTATTTTGAATTTTCCCTTCAAAATTGCTGTTGTTTTTGCCATTTTCAGGGGTTGTACTTTAACAAACTCCTCCTAGAGATTTATTCAGATCAACACCAAACTTGGTCAGTGTAATCTAAAGCCCTTTGCAATAATAAATTGCGAAGGACTTGAGGTTTCGTTAAAGGGCGGGTCCATGGCGGCCTGACAAATTTCGATGTTTCGCCATGAAAAAGGAAGTTGCTGTAACTCAGACATACAATGTCCAATCTGCCTCAAACTTCAAATGTTGGATAAGACTCTTGACCTGAACAGATCTACATGCCAATATTCAGTTATAGTCATAGCGCCACCTATTGGCAACAGGAAGTTAAATATTTTACACTGCGACAAACTACTCATAGAAATGTTATGACATCAATGTCTTTTTTGTGGTCAGTCTAATCTAAAGACCTGTGTGATGTTTAGTTGTGAAGATCTTGAATTTTTGTTAAAAGGCGTGTCCATGGCGCCGTGATGAAGTTCAATGTCTCGCCACGGGAATAAAAGATGTTATAACTCAGGCATAAAATGTCCGTTCTTGCCCAAACTTCACATGTGTGATAAGGGTCCTGGCCTAAACAGATCTGAAGGCCAATATTCCATAGAGTGTGGCAAAATGGCTCGATAGCGCCACCTATACACTTTCAACGGAGTGCGTATACACTTTAAACGGAGTGCGCCTCGAGCTATGTTTCACGTACATGTACAAAAATTGGTACACACATGTAACACTCCAATACCTACAAAAAAGTCTCTTGGTACGAAATCCGGATCCCAACAGGAAGTCGGTTATTTTGAATTTTCCCTGCAAAATTGGTGCTGTTTTTGCCATTTTCAGGGGTTGTACTTTAACGAACTCCTCCTAGAGATTTATTCAGATCAACACCAAACTTGGTCAGTGTAATCTAAAGCCATTTGCGATGTTAAATTGCGAAGGACTTGAGGTTTCGTTAAAGGGCGTGTCCATGGCGGCCTGACAAATTTCGATGTTTCGCCATAAAAAGGAAGTTGCTGTAACTCAGACATACAATGTCCAATCTGCCCCAAACTACACATGTTGGATAAGACTCTTGACCTGAACAAATCTACATGCCAATATTCAGTTATAGTCATAGCGCCACCTATTGGCAACAGGAAGTGACATATTTTACACTGCCGACAAACTATTTCCAGAAATGTTATGACATCAATGTCTTTTTTGTGGTCAATCTAATCTAAAGACCTGTGTGATGTTTAGTTGTGAAGATCTTGAGATTATGTTAAAAGGCGTGTCCATGGCGCCGCGACGAAATTTGATGTCTCGCCATGGGAATAAAATATGTTATAACTCAGGCATAAAATGTCCGATCTTCCCCAAACTTTAAATGTGTGATAAGGGTCCTGGCCTGAACAGACATGAAGGCAAATATTCCATTGGGTGTGGCAAAATGGCTCGATAGCGCCACCTATACACTTTCAACGGAGTGCATATGCACTTTCAATGGAGTGCGCCTCGAGCTATGTTTCACGTACATGTACAAAAATCGGTACACACATGTAACACACCAATACCTACAAAAAAGTATCTTGGTACGAAATCCGAATCCCAACAGGAAGTCGGTTATTTAGAATTTTCTCTGCAAAATTGGCATAGTTTTTGCCATTTTCAGGGGTTGTACTTTAACGAACTCCTCCTAGAGATTTATTCAGATAAACACCAAACTTGGTCAGTGTAATCTTAAGCCCTTTGCAATGTTTAATTGCGAAGATCTTGAGGTTTCGTTAAAGGGCGTGTCCATGGCGGCCTGACAAATTTCGATGTTTCACCATGAAAAAGGAAGCTGCTGTAACTCAGACATACAATGTCCAATCTGCCTCAAACTTCACATGTTAGATAAGACTTCTGCCCTTAACAGATCTACATGCCAATATTCAGTCATAGTCATAGCGCCACCTGCTGGCAGCAGGAAGTGTCAATGTTTTACACTGCAAATAACTACTCCAAGAAATTTTATGACATCCAAATTTTATTTTGGTCAGTCTAATCTAAAGTTCTTTGCAATGTTAAATTGTGGAGATCTTGAGATTTTGTTAAAGGGTGTGTCCATGGCGCCATGACAAAATTTGATGTCTCGCCATCGGAAGAGAAGTTGTTGTAACTCAGGCATTAAATGTTCAATCTTCCCTAAACTTCACATGTTCGATAAGAGTCCTGGCCTGAACACATCTGAAGGCCAATATTCCATTATAATGACAGCGCCACCTGCTTACAACAGGAAAATTGGCAGATATATGGAATAAACTTTGACATATTCCACTTATATTTCTGAGTTTAAATGCATATTTCTCACCGTTCACATATCTACTAAAGCCACTTACTGCCGGTGAGCCCGGGTGCGAGGGCCCGTTCATCGCTGCTTGCAGCTTTAATTATTAGGGCCCGAGCACCGATGGTGTGAGGACCCTCTTGGAATTGCTCCGTTTATTATTATTATTATTATTATTATTATTATTATTATTATTCTTCTTCTCCAAAATGAATCGGATTTTTGAGGGCCTAAACATGCTCGAAAAGTCATGAAACTTTGCACACACCTCAGAACTGGCGAAAATTTACGTCTGATATGGGTTTCAGAAGTGGGTGTGGCAAAATGGCTCAACAGCGCCACCTATACACGTTCAACGGTGTGCGCCTCGAGCTACGTTTCATGTACATGTATGAAAATCGGTATACTCATGTAACTCTCCAATACCTACAAAAAAGTCTCTTGGAGCAAAATCCGAAACCCAACAGGAAGTCGGTTATTACTAATATTATGAGCAAATTTTGTGTCATTTTTGTCATTTCCATGCGTTGTATTTTAACGAACTCCTCCTAGAGATTCATTCAGATCAACACCAAATTTGGTATGGCTAATCTGAAGGCCTTTGCGATGTTAAATTGCGAAGCTTTTGAGTTTTCGTTAATGGGCGTGTCCGTGGCGGCCTGGCGAATTTCAATGACTCGCCATGAAACAGGAAATTGCTATAACTCAGACATACAATGACCAGTCTGCCCCAAACTTCACATGTTTGATGAGACTCCTGACCTGAACAGATTGACATGCCCATATTCAGTTATAGTCATAGCGCCACCTATTGGCAACAGGAAGTGACATATTTTACACTGCGATGAACTACTCCTAGAAATTTTATGACATCAATGTATTTTTTGTGGTCAGTCTAATCTAAAGGCCTGTGCGATGTTAAGTTGGGAAGATCTTGAGTTTTCGTTAAAAGGCGTGTCCATGGCGCCGTCGCGAAGTTCGATGTCTCGCCATGGGAATAAAATATGTTATAACTCAGGCATAAAATGTCCGATCTTCCCCAAACTGCACATGTGTGATAAGAGTCCTGGCCTGAACACATCTGAAGGCCAAAATTCCATCAGGTGTGGCAAAATGGCTCGATAGCGCCACCTATACACTTTCAACAGAGTGCGCCTCGAGCTATGTTTCACATACATGTACAAAAATCGGTATACATATGTAACACACCAATACCTACAAAAAAGTCTCTTGGTACAAAATCCGAATCCCAACAGGAAGTCGGTTATTTAGAATTTTCTCTGCAAAATTGGCGTTGTTTTTGCCATTTTCAGGGGTTGTACTTTAACGAACTCCTCCTAGAGATTTATTCAGATCAACACCAAACTTGGTAAGTTAAATCTAAAGGCCTTTGCGATGTTAAATTGCGAAGATCTTGAGGTTTTGTTAAAGGGCGTGACCATGGCGGCCTGGCAAATTTCGATGTTTCGCCATGAAAAAGGAGGTTGCTGTAACTCGGACATACAATGTCCAATCTGCCCCAAACTTCACATGTTAGATAAGACTTCTGCACTTAACAGATCTACATGCCCATATTCAGTTATAGTCATAGCGCCACCTGCTGGCAACAGGAAGTCACATGTTTTACACTGCGACAAACTACTCCTAGAAATCTTTTGACATTAATGTATTTTTTGTGGTCAGTCTAATCTAAAGGTCTGTGCAATGTTAAATTGTGGAGAACTTGAGTTTTTGTTAAAGGACGTGTCCATGGCACCATGACAAAATTTGATGTCTCGTCACAGCAAGAGAAGTTGTTGTAACTCAGGCATAAAATGTTCGATATCCCCCAAACTTCACATGTTAGATAAGAATTCTGCCCTGAACACATCTGAAGGCCAATATTCCATTATAATGATAGCGCCACCTGCTGGCAACAGGAGGACTGGTACAAATAAATGACTTTGACATATTCCACTTATTTTTAAGACTTTAAATGCATATTTCTCACCGTTCACCTTTTTACTAAAGCCAAACGATGGCGGTGAGCCCGGGTGCGAGGGCCCGTTCATCGCTGCTTGCAGCTTTAATTATTCTTCTTCTTCTTCTTCTCCCGAATGAATCGCATTTTTGAGGGCTTTAACATGCTCAAAAAGTCATGAAACTTTGCACACTCGTCAAACCTGGTGAAAATTTTCGTCTGATATAGGATTCAGAAGAGGGTGTGGCAAAATGGCTCGACAGCGCCACCTATACCAAGAAAATCAACAGCCTTCCAGCTATGTTTCACGTACATGCACGGAAATTGGCACACATATGTAACACACCAATACCTACAAAAAAGACTCTTGGAGCGAAATTCTAAACCCAACAGGAAGTCGGTTATTTTTAATATTATGAGCATATTTTGTGTAATTTTGGTCATTTCCATGTGTTGTATTTTAACGAACTCCTCCTAGAGAGTTCTTCAAATCAACACCAAATTTGGTATGCCTAATCTAAAGGCCTTTGCGATGTTAAATTGTGAAGATCCTGACTTTTCGTTGAAGGGCGTGTCCGTGGCGGCCTGGCGAATTTCGATGATTCGCCATGAAAAATGAAGTTGCTATAACTCACACATACAATGAACAATCTGCCCCAAACTTCACATGTTTGATGAGACTCCGAACCTGAACAGATTGACATGTCCATATTCAGTTATAGTCATAGCGCCACCTATTGGCAACAGGAAGTGACATATTTTACGCTGCGACGAACTACTCCTAGAAATTTTATGACATCAATGTCTTTTTTGTGGTCAGTCTAATCTAAAGGCCTGTGCGATGTTCAGTTGTGAAGATCTTGAATTTTCGTTAAAAGGCTTGTTCATGGCGCCGCGACGAAGTTCGATGTCTCGCCATGCGAATAAAAGATGTTATAACTCAGGCATAAGATGTCCGATCTTCCCCAAACTTCACATGTGTGATAAGAGTCCTGGCCTGAACAGATCTTCAGGCCAATATTCCACCGGGTGTGGCAGAATGGCTCTATAGCGCCACCTATACACTTTCAACGGAGTGCGCCTCGAGCTATGTTTCACGTACATGTACAAAAATTGGTACACACATGTAACTCTCCAATACCTACAAAAAAGTCTCTTGGTACGAAATCCGGATCCCAACAGGAAGTCGGTTATTTTGAATTTTCCCTTCAAAATTGCTGTTGTTTTTGCCATTTTCAGGGGTTGTACTTTAACGAACTCCTCCTAGAGATTTATTCAGATCAATACCAAACTTGGTCAGTGTAATCTAAAGCCCTTTGCAATAATAAATTGCGAAGGACTTGAGGTTTCGTTAAAGGGCGGGTCCATGGCGGCCTGACAAATTTCGATGTTTCGCCATGAAAAAGGAAGTTGCTGTAACTCAGACATACAATGTCCAATCTGCCCCAAACTTCAAATGTTGGATAAGACTCTTGACCTGAACAGATCTACATGCCCATATTCAGTTATAGTCATAGCGCCACCTATTGGCAACAGGAAGTTAAATATTTTACACTGCGACAAACTACTCCTAGAAATGTTATGACATCAATGTCTTTTTTGTGGTCAGTCTAATCTAAAGACCTGTGTGATGTTTAGTTGTGAAGATCTTGAATTTTTGTTAAAAGGCGTGTCCATGGCGCCGTGATGAAGTTCAATGTCTCGCCACGGGAATAAAAGATGTTATAACTCAGGCATAAAATGTCCGTTCTTGCCCAAACTTCACATGTGTGATAAGGGTCCTGGCCTAAACAGATCTGAAGGCCAATATTCCATAGAGTGTGGCAAAATGGCTCGATAGCGCCACCTATACACTTTCAACGGAGTGCGTATACACTTTAAACGGAGTGCGCCTCGAGCTATGTTTCACGTACATGTACAAAAATTGGTACACATGAAACACTCCAATACCTACAAAAAAGTCTCTTGGTACGAAATCCGGATCCCAACAGGAAGTCGGTTATTTTGAATTTTCCCTGCAAAATTGGTGCTGTTTTTGCCATTTTCAGGGGTTGTACTTTAACGAACTCCTCCTAGAGATTTATTCAGATCAACACCAAACTTGGTCAGTGTAATCTAAAGCCATTTGCGATGTTAAATTGCGAAGGACTTGAGGTTTCGTTAAAGGGCGTGTCCATGGCGGCCTGACAAATTTCGATGTTTCGCCATAAAAAGGAAGTTGCTGTAACTCAGACATACAATGTCCAATCTGCCCCAAACTACACATGTTGGATAAGACTCTTGACCTGAACAAATCTACATGCCAATATTCAGTTATAGTCATAGCGCCACCTATTGGCAACAGGAAGTGACATATTTTACACTGCGACAAACTATTTCCAGAAATGTTATGACATCAATGTCTTTTTTGTGGTCAGTCTAATCTAAAGACCTGTGTGATGTTTAGTTGTGAAGATCTTGAGATTATGTTAAAAGGCGTGTCCATGGCGCCGCGACGAAATTCGATGTCTCGCCATGGGAATAAAATATGTTATAACTCAGGCATAAAATGTCCGATCTTCCCCAAACTTTAAATGTGTGATAAGGGTCCTGGCCTGAACAGACATGAAGGCAAATATTCCATTGGGTGTGGCAAAATGGCTCGATAGCGCCACCTATACACTTTCAACGGAGTGCATATGCACTTTCAATGGAGTGCGCCTCGAGCTATGTTTCACGTACATGTACAAAAATCGGTACACACATGTAACACACCAATACCTACAAAAAAGTCTCTTGGTACGAAATCCGAATCCCAACAGGAAGTCGGTTATTTAGAATTTTCTCTGCAAAATTGGCATAGTTTTTGCCATTTTCAGGGGTTGTACTTTAACGAACTCCTCCTAGAGATTTATTCAGATAAACACCAAACTTGGTCAGTGTAATCTTAAGCCCTTTGCGATGTTTAATTGCGAAGATCTTGAGGTTTCGTTAAAGGGCGTGTCCATGGCGGCCTGACAAATTTCGATGTTTCGCCATGAAAAAGGAAGCTGCTGTAACTCAGACATACAATGTCCAATCTGCCTCAAACTTCACATGTTAGATAAGACTTCTGCCCTTAACAGATCTACATGCCCATATTCAGTCATAGTCATAGCGCCACCTGCTGGCAGCAGGAAGTGTCAATGTTTTACACTGCAAATAACTACTCCAAGAAATTTTATGACATCCAAATTTTATTTTGGTCAGTCTAATCTAAAGTTCTTTGCAATGTTAAATTGTGGAGATCTTGAGATTTTGTTAAAGGGTGTGTCCATGGCGCCATGACAAAATTTGATGTCTCGCCATCGGAAGAGAAGTTGTTGTAACTCAGGCATTAAATGTTCAATCTTCCCTAAACTTCACATGTTCGATAAGAGTCCTGGCCTGAACACATCTGAAGGCCAATATTCCATTATAATGACAGCGCCACCTGCTTACAACAGGAAAATTGGCAGATATATGGAATAAACTTTGACATATTCCACTTATATTTCTGAGTTTAAATGCATATTTCTCACCGTTCACATATCTACTAAAGCCACTTACTGCCGGTGAGCCCGGGTGCGAGGGCCCGTTCATCGCTGCTTGCAGCTTTAATTTGAAATATCTTTTATACCATTAAAAATGTATTCTCGAAAATTGATTTATTTATTTATAAAAAAAAAAAATTATGCATCCTTGTGAAACAAAAGTATATATTTTTTAATTTATTTATAAGAAGTATACATTTACTACTAATAATAATAATGTCATGAATCAAATGCCAGAATCAAGTTTAGAAATATATATATTTTTTTAGGCTATCATGCATATGATCTTAGAAGAATATCTTTGTATAATTTTTTTAATACAGCAAATTCAACAAGAACATTTACATCACATTCTCTTGTCTCTATGTTTGGTGCATAAACCTTTGTAGTTTGTAAAAATAATTAAATAGTGTTTCATACTCAAAATTCAGAAAAAAGTTATAATATTATCCTCCAAGTCTAACATTTTCCTGGATTTTGAGTGTGAATCACTATTGAATTCTTTTTAAACAAAATACCACTGTCTCACATAATATCAAACATCCACACCAATATAATAACAACATCTAGTTAGCTAAAAGCTAATCAAGGCTATTATTAAATCTTTATTCCACTTTATATATATGAAAAGTGTCTCTGATCAATTCCCAATTAAGAATATATATGTTTATGAAACATTATGACTTTAAATTATAAAATAGATCATACATTTGTATCAATGATTACCATTGTGTATCATCCAGGTACAGAGTGCAATGTATGGTCAAAGAACACATGACAGAGAATAATTGTGTAGGTTGCAAAATGTGTCACGGACACAGGCTACAAGACAGAAGTAATGGTCAAACCAAGTCTTTATTGACTAAGGTGACACTGAATGCAGGGAGAGTGAATTCTGAACCTTGTTGGGAGTTGGAGCTGATACATGACGTTGTTGATCTGCCTCTGGATTGGAAAGGGAACTATGTAGCGGGGACTCTACTTTTTGCAGGCCAGGCAGAGGCAGAGATGCTAGGTCGATAGCCTTACCCAATTGGCTTGTTGGAACTGAGGAGGGTCTGACTGACGGGCATCTGCGAAGAACGTCTCCACACTGCATGCATAAGGTTGTTGTGTGCAGAGTCCCATACCATCTCGCTCTTTCGGAATCAATCATCCACCGGTGTAACCTCAGATGGCTCCTCCGTCCATGGGAAGAGCAGAGGTTGGTAACAGAGTAGGTGCATTGAAAGGGTTTAAGGCTGGTGGTGGTCTGTCTGAGGGAATTCTGGGCATACTCGGCCCAGGGGAGGAAGCGGCTCCAGCTGTGCTGATCATCTGAGCAGAATGACCGAAGGTAGCTTCCGACCTTTTGGATTTTGCACTCAGTCTGGTCATTTGTCTGGGGACGGTAGCTGGAGGATAAGCTGATGGGGACCACTAGAAGCCAAAAGAAGGCCTTCCATACATACAAGATTAACTGAGGACCTTGAAGATAAGACATAGGTGCCATCCTCCCAGCCATTATCCTTTCCCTTCTGGGCCTCCTTGCAGAACTGGCTAGTTTTGGTTCGCATCACGTATGTTTTCGGTAGGTTCCCATTGAATAGGGCTGACAATGAGGGCTGGAGGGAGAATAGGTTCTGGATCGGAGGGCTGATCTGGTGCATGTAACCAGGAGAGAGCATTGGCCTTGGGGTTTTGGTTTTCGGGATGGTATGTGATGATGAAATGGAACCGTGTGAAGAATAGGAAACAGTGTGCTTGACGGGAGTTAAGGCATTTGGCATCTGAGATATTGTAAATTCTTCTGGTCGCTTATGACGGTGAATGGTGAAAAGGCTTCCTCCAACCAGTGATGCTACTCCTCCAGAACTTACTTGATGGCCAGAGTTCACAGTTGCCGATGTCGTAGTTTTATTCTGCATATGTCAGTTTTTGGAAGAAATATGCACAATGATGGAGACGGGGAGGCGGGAGAAGGGACATTGAAGAAATATCTGGCTTGAGTTGAATCGTGAATTGTACTCACCGCTGGGCATAGAGGTCTTACGGAGCAATTCCTGATGGCATGATCTGGAAAAGCACTGTTCAGACATAGGCCAATTGCTACGTGGCAAGGACGCTCCGTGTGGGATAATAGAGTAAAAATTCATTTGCATGGGTTCTGGTACTGGAGGCCCAGGAGTGGGTTAGCTGTTTTTTGGCTTCATCCTCGAAACAAGAAATGAGGCGTTGTGAAATGTGGGAGGCATAATGCATGAAACTTTCCAGTCCCACGATGTCATTGTATTTCGATGTCATTGTATCTGGGTGTGAATATAGGGATTTATCCCCAGACGGAAAGCTCTCAGTAGTGCGGCCTCAATCCTAACCGCTGTGGCGGCAAGCGTGCGGAACTCCAAGGTATATTCATAGATAGAGGATCCACCATGACGTAATCGCAGGAGCTGATCTTGCCCAGACAACCTTCCCACAGCCACACCAACGACCTCCTTGAAATGGATGGAGAAAGCTTAATAGGAATTAATAATTTAGGCATTCCAAATCCCCCTTGGCCACAGCAACGCTTTACCGCTTAACAGAGAAATGAGAAATGCTTCCTTAGAACGCTAGGTGGGAGCGAGACTTGGAGTAGAAGGCTGCGACACCCAGCTGCATAGGAAGCAGGAATGGCAATGGGACATCCAGAGGCAGGTGCCAGAGTGAGTGAAACTCAAAGAGTATTGATCAATTCTTCCAGCATGTGTGCAGCAGAGAGAGGCTGGTGCTCCATCACCTGCCAAAAGTCCAGGTCCGGTCTTCTTTGATGGACAAAGGCTACAAGGCACGGAAGGTTATGGTTACATCACGTCTTTATTGACTAAGGTGATAGTAAATGCAGAGGGGAAAGTGAAGTGTGGAGAATGAGAAGATACAGAATCGAGTCCTAGAGTCAGCCCTTGCTTTCCAACGGATGGTCAATTAATAAGGTGATTGTGATCGTGTGAACATCGGTGCTGATGACTGTGTTGATAGTGGTGACTGTGAATCTCTGACAAAATGTTTATTAGGCCACTCATATGGTGGTGAATGTTATTTCATTCTCTGCCAGAAGAAGACATGTTTTACTCCCATTTTCTAAACTGAATAAACTGTGATAATGTGTGAAATGTGTCTGAATAAATGTTGGTTTGACTGTACCCAGAACATGTCTTACTTGTCAAAATCACAGTAACACCTTTTGAGTGAACACCTCATGCTGAACAGGAATCGGCCCAGTGTTTTACAGCCATAAGAAAAATACATGTGTCAGAGTGAGCTGTAGGCCCAGATAATGCATGCCGAGTCTGGGGCAGCTAATTCACGCCCCAATGGGACAGCTGAGTTCAGGCCGATTACTAGCACATGCTATCTGGGATATGAAATTCTGATGCTGCTCTTCTGATTATGATGCTGCTCTTCTGCACTGCATCATTCTATATGGAATGACAAAAAAGTAGGCTATATTAAGTTAATGCTTCAGCAATCTACAACCATGTTTAGACAGTCAGTCCAAATCCAATTATTTGTTGATCCGATTGGAATCTGATTTAAATGATTGACCTCCTGCACTGTCACTGTGTATTGCAACTGTTCAGATCCAATTTGTGTGTCCTGTGAGGCTCTTCCATTTTACTGAATATCTGCGTTGGTTTCTATGGTAACGAAATTGCATTGCTATGGATGCATATTTTAAAGACAATGGCAGCAATACAGTTTGCAATGCAGATGTTGTACAACATGATAGCATTAAAGAGTAGGTAGCTCATTGTTTCTACAGTTGTTTTTATCTGTAATAATTTTTTAGGAATTAATTTATTTTGCGAGACATAATTCTGAAGTCACTTGTCACATGCTCATGCAGGTCTTTAAGTGCCTTATAAGTAGTCACATGCTTCTTTTGTCTGCCCTTTTCACCCTTTAAATTCAGTATTCAGTACTTAATTTCAAACAACACATTCCAGAAATATTTGAAATATTCTAAGAACATACAAATGTCCCGTTTGATAATTTTAGTAGAACATTATTTGAATGTCAGCATAATGTTCCTGAAATGCTCTTTTAATGTGTTCCTTTAAGCAGCTTATAATGACTTATTGTTACAATTATTATTATTAGCATTGTAGCAAATAAAATAGCTAGCATTCCTGGCAAATCCAGGTCTTCAGGCTAATATTTACACTCTGTTTTGACACATTTGGTATCTTGAAACCGTTTAAGGCATTTCAGTGACCTTTCAAGAGACTTATTTTAAGGGCACTTAAAGTGAAAGTACCAAGTGTCTGTCTATCTCACGCACAATTGGCCAGATTGAGCACACCAAGTAAAGGTCATTTACTTCAGAGAGAATACTGAGAATCTTCTAAATCGATGATTTTATTTCCCTTTTCTTATTCTTTCACGTCAGTGTTTTAAGAAAGAAAGAAAGAAAGAAACACTTAATAAGAGAAAGACCTTAAAAGAGGAACAAACACACTGTCAAACACAGACTACGTTTCTGATTCTTTATTTAGTTACTTCATAAATAAAGGGAAGGTTAAAGATATTACATCAGAACACCTGGCCACTCGTAGCACCATTTTGGAGAAAAATCCAGCGCTGACAGGGAGAATATTTGACCTAATGTTTATTCAGCAGTATTTCAGAAACAATACATACAGGAAGTGATACATACAGTCTATGAGACACGAAACAATGAACATTATTTAGACATGTGAGAAACATCACAGAAATAAAAATCAGCTGAATAAACTCCACCACACTCTCTCGGAATTCCTCATAATTTCTCACATTATCCCTCATACACTTTCAGGTTTCCTTCCACCGGTTTCATACCCTTTATGCTCCCAGTGACTGTCCTAGATTTTTGCAAGTCTGTTATTAAATTTTAATCCTACCCCTGGTGATTACATGAGATCTTTTTTAAAATAACATAGCAGACATAATGACGCAGACAACATTTACAGGCTGTTTTAAAACACATACCGAAGTGTAACATTTGAGGGCATACAATCCAAACATCAGATATGCTTAGAATCTACACCCTAATCCACAAAATCGTGTTTTTAGTCTTTGAGTAATAATTTTAAGGCATGTTTCTAATAAAAGAGCTAAATAATTACTGAAATAAATCAAATTTAATATTAGGTCATTTTTATGTTGCTCAAAACACAATAAATAGTCCTATATACATAGTTCTTGGTACAAAGAACATAACCAATATATAACACAAGGACCACAATTAACATAAATATCCACAAATACACTGCACATCACTGAGGATGAATTATACAGTAATGGGGTCTTGATGGACATTATATCTTACTTTTATGTTTAATGGTTCAAACAGAGAAACAGTCTGTCTAGTTCGGTCAATTAAGACTAATAATCAAACAATAATAGTCATGGTTAATCTGGATTTCTGAGGTATGATGATCTTCTTTGAACTAAATTTTGCAGGGAGACTTTCAATATAGCAACTAGTCGTCCAAATATCGCATCTCCTGACCATTGACAATTATTGCAGCAGTTTTGCACACATACAGTCCACACATGCTTATAAAACCCTGCAGGCTTGTAACAACAAATACTTGGATTGCAGGAAAGCGAAGATCTAGGAAGCGAAGATGGCTAATGTTAGTCTGTTAAACTTGCTGCGACTTGTGAGTATAAAGGGCAGAGATCCTCCCTCTCAAGTTTTTGCTTTTCATCCGTTTCACTCTCTTCCATCTTGGTGTTTTTCTGGTCGGGGAAGGGCTCAGAAGATGGTGCTCCAGCGTTTGGGTGGAGAGCGAGATCGGCTTTCTCCCTGAGATTGGAGAGAAGTTGTCATTGCGTGGTCATTGTCATGTCAATTGCGTAACACGAAACCTTCTCAACATTGGTGTTGGATTATGCAAGGTCAAAATCAATGTTAGTTCTCAAACATATTACAAAAGAATAAACGCTGAAGCTTGCACAGAAATAGCACAGAGCATCAGCAGAATGGGTGAAGGACCATGTGCTCAATGTCACAACTAGTGAATTTTATAACAAAACGGACAATGCTGAGTAATCCATATTGTAGAAGTGTTTCTAAAAGAGTGATCTGAGCACTCAGCGTTTTAGTTCTACAGCACAATGGATGTGGAAAGCCAGTCTGATTTGATAGTTTCCTCGGTTCAGGAGAGATTGTCATGTGAAAAATGCAAAAGGGAGAAAAGGAAATTAGGCAAAAGAGCAGATGAGGTAGATGTTTTGAGCTAAACGCGAACATCAGTGTCTTATTGCTTGAATGTCACACTTAAAATGTTAAAAACAGTACTAGTTTAAAAATGATATGCATCTCCCATCCGTTTTCTTTCTATGGAAAAAAGCACCTCCAATGTGATGTTTACCATCTTTATTTCCAATGGATGGAAAAAGTCTGGAAAGACATAAGGATGAGTGAATGATGGCAGAATTTTCACTTTAATGTGAATGATTCTTTTTAGGAGCAGGTGATATTCCTTAATCCACTGAAAATCAAATATTACTGGCAATCAGTGAAAATAAGCATGAAGAGATATGAATACTTGCCCTGCACCGGGCAAAAGTTCAAAATGCTTCTGACTGCTCAATGAACTTAAGCAAGGTTGAGGCACAAAGAAAGACTCACTTTGACTGTAAAATTGAAAAAGATGAGACAGGCTTTCTTTATAACATAAATAAATATTGATTTTGAAAAGCTTAAGTGAATAAAAGACCTTCAATGTTTGCTGAAAGACTGCACAGCCCTCACTGACGGGATAGGTGTCATTACTTTAGTGAGAGATGGATATTATTGGACTTGCATACAGAAGGTTACTTTGGGTCAGAACAGAAGCAGTCGATAGTCTTATCAAGGACATTCTCGTTCACTTTTTCACATGCCTCTTCAAGCACAGAAAGAGAGTTCTAGATGGTTTCAAAGCAATAATCTATGCAACATCTCGTTATCGAACATTTTTAATAGCCTTAATTACACCACGATGTTGAAATTGATTTCTTTGTAGGCATTTGCATAAAGAAGCATCAATCAACTGTAATTGCGCTTCATTGAGAATAACCTTTTTTTAAATAGCTAAAAAAGATCTTAAATATGTATGACAGTCTTCTCAGAGAGTCGTTCTCTGCTGTTTTAGGCTCACCAGGTTGAAGATTCTGGAGAGTGTGTTCTGTTCCCTTCTGCGTCTGTGAGGCGATCTAATGCTCTCCAAGCCATGCGTTGACGGGGAAGCCTAAAACACAGTTTATGAACAAAAGAAGATACCAGCCCACTGCTGTTTACTGATATACTATGAATATGTTTATCTTTGTGATGTTATTTCAAACTGTGAATTAAAAAAAAAAAATAATAATAATTCTAGTGTTTCAAATGTTCCAGTATACATTCTGTGCTATGTTTTGATTGGTGATGCATCAGTGTATTTCTACAAACGAAGCGTGCAAAGTTGAAGCATAGAGAACGTTACATGTTTGCTCGGTATTATATGAGGGGGTGATTTAGAGATGGCAAGAGTGCTGCATAGAAGGATAATCATAAGACAGGTTATTTACATTTTTTGATCTACAATAGGGAATTTTCTGAACGAAACAGTTTTGCAGGCCAAAGAAGAATGCTTTTTGCGTCAGTTGTTAATGTCCAAATACAGTGCTGCATGTTTTTATGTATTTGAGCCTGTGGAGTTAAACCTCACATGAAAAACAAACAAACACAGGGAACACTGGTGAGTCAGTGAATCAAGACCTGGTAAAGGAGAAGATGGGTTGGAGTATGAGTCAAGAGTTTGAAGACCCCTAGAGAGAAAGCTGCTTTACTGGCTGTGACTCAGAAAAAGCCCTGCTGTTCAGGAGAAATTCCATCAGAAAAAAAGTGCAACGATCAAGGCAAAAAATAATAATAAATAAAATACAGTAGAAGAAAGAAAGAAAGCAAAAACATGAAAACGCTAATAATGATCTAATCATTTCCGTGCCCGAGATCACTCTTTTATGTAAAATAGCACAGCTAAAAGCTGTGGAAATTCATAATCACATAAAAGATTAGTTTAAAATTACAACCAATTTCTTAAGTTATTCCTAATTTATGCATTTTAACATAAGAATGTTCTGTACTGAAATTATGCATATGTAATCTTATGAGAGTGTGCCTTAATAAGTATAATAATTGAATTGAAAGCATTAAATGTGGCTAAACTGAAAGCACAATTCAATAATGCTTAATAAACTCCAATAAATAAAATGGCATGGGCTTAAATATCATGGCCCCTCCACAAAACTAAAAATGTTATCAATCTGGGGATTTGTGGAAAATGAACCCATTCCACCTATAAATCATCCAATCCCATAGGTTAAAGAGAAGATCGCATGAAGCACAGTCAAAAGTTCAGCAGCTGTAATTAGAGCGATGCATTGGTTAATTCACAAAGAAGAGAACAAATGATTAAGTAACATGACAGATCTATTAGAAATGAGACAGGACAAGAAGACTTCCTGCAATCAGCCAATCAGATCTGTTCATGAGGGTGTCTGTGAATGCAATTGTGAATCACATCAAGGATAAGTGACATACCAGACCCAACAGTTCTCTCCACTGCACATGAAAAAAAAAAAAAAAGTAGACTCATTAATTTTCTTCTTAGATGAATTTCTAATTTCATTGCTGGATATGAGAGGTCATGGAAAATTATTATGGGTCAAATCTATTCTATCTGCTAGCAACCAGCTATATTGTTAATTTAAGAGGGAGGTGGAAACCTCATGGTTAGAGGTAATTGTTGACAAATATAGTGTTATGAATATCATATTCTTGCTTTGGCACCATTTATACCCTAGGCAAAGCATTTTCTTGAAATAAATGCATATACCAAAACCATTTTAAACAATGGAATTAGAAAAATGCCAGTAGAAAAATGGGATATTAAACTTACCCTCGACTTGGGACGAGAAGAAGACCCCTTCAAGGAAACAAATCGAAACTTTTAGTCAGGGAATATTTTAAGCATTCAAAAGGCACAGGCACAGCTTTTAATTTAGAGGTCTGAATATTATAAAGACATGTTGCGTTATCCAGTGGAATGCACACAAGATAAGCAATCCTTGAACAACCTTTACACAACTAATCCTTGAAAACTTTTAATTGTAAAGATGGGGTTGATCATTAGGCTTCCTTGCAGTCCAGATGATTAATGACAGCAGAGACTGTATCTTTTTAATGAACAAGCCCACAGACCTGAGGAACAACTGTGCAATTAGTGCTTGCCAGAATACAATTTTTAATTTAGGACTTGAGTAATGAGAGAAACGTTAACATTCGTATCTAGTTTCCAAAAAAAAACTGATTTTGTGTTTTCAGGGAAGAATTCAAGAAAATGAGTAATGAGATAAATCTGCAAGTCAAATCATGTCATCTGAAAGTGGAATTTAATATTTAAATATCACATCTTACATTAAAAAAATGATGTTAAATGGGTCACATGAGGTTGCCAAAAAAAAAACATTATTTTGTGTATTTGGTGTAATGAAATGTGTTTATGCAGTTTAAGGTTCTAAAAACACATTATTTCCACATACCGTACATTATTGTTTCTCCTCTATGCCCAGCCTTTCTAAACCGCATTGATTTTTACAAAGCTCATCGTTCTGAAAAGCGAGTTGCATGCTGATGTGCCAGTTGTCGAGTGCGTTGTAATTGGCCGATACCTCAAGAGTGTGACCGAAATGTTACACCCCTCACCATACTGTGATGCCATGTGCCGATCAGAACACCGGTGCGACAAGAAAAATATTAAAACCCATAATAAACAAGGCATTTGTTGCATCCAGTGGGGACATAATTACTGATTATAATTTCATTATTCTGTTTTTTTATGCGTTGCGTTGCATTGCGCCAAGTAAATATAAATCCATCTCTGCATTTTTGATCGGAGAACGACAAACAACAAGCGTTACTCTACACTGCTCAAAACTCTTGTTTGAATCATCAGTGGCAAATCCTTTAAATATGAAAACGTACTTACAGACTGTGAGTCAGCATTATTTGTCTGAACACCGGAATTGTAGGCTACTCTCCCAGGAAACAATCCTCGTCATCCGTAATATGCATTGCACACAACTGAATATTTGGTTTGAACTGTTCTAGAATAGTGTTGTAAACACAACCTACAACCTAACCACTGATTTCTAGTCGTGTCCTCTTTTGGAAGACCAAACAAAGTATTTTTGCTTTCACAATGAAACACACAGCTTCTCCACAACATGGTTTCAGCAGCAACAATACTTCAGCAAGAATCAAAGTCAAGCCTTTGTGTTAACATTTGGGCAATGTTATGCAAATCTTCCCACACAGTGATGTAGACATGTGGGGGCGTGTTTCAACGAGGCATTAACTTGCATTAACAATTCTTAACTTTTATAAGGAATATCTCTTTGGGTTTGAGACTTTAGTCTTTGCAACTTTAGGGATCTTATCTATTCGCAAACAGCTTGTAACACTCCAAAGAGAAAAGAAAACTTGAAATAGCATCATATGACCCCTTTAAAGCAGAAAGATCATTTTTAAATAAAATGCTAAACATTCTCTTTCAGGTAAGTTTCCACGCACATCTTTTCATCTGAAACAGTGACTTTCAAAGAGTGACTCATTCTTTACTACAAGAGAAACTAACACTAGTGATGTAAGTGAGTGTAATGTTTTCTGTCTCACATTAAAACAAGTCTGGATATTGTAGCAAAGAAAACACGGGCTGCATGTTGAACATGACGACAAACTTGGCATGCAAACTTAAGCCAGCAAATGGCCAGACACAATGTGCCATGTCTAGAACAAAAGCTTGTCCTTGGCATATTGAATTTTGGTAAAAAAAGAAATAAAGAAGCATGCTTTTCCATAGTCTTCATTAAATATATATGCTCTTATTATATAAATGAGCCAGCTGAGGTAATGTTTTCCTGCAGCTCAGTGCTTTGAGAGTGGTAACAAACTCTTTGGATCAGTGGGAGCTACAGATGAGAGGAAGGGAGGTGTGAAAATGTCATTCTCATGTCTTGTGAGGAATTGATTTCTTTTCTTGGGTTGCAATTGTTGGTTTCACATCACTCTCTGAAGTTTAGCACTTAAAAATCCATGTCAGCACATGTGGATACTTACCAAGCTCCTGAAGAAATGCACCACAGGGTTGACTTCTCCATGACGACGAGTGGAAGAGTGCTGGGGTCTCTGTGGAGAGGAAGAAATGAGCCCTTCATATAAATAAATAAAAGAAAAATGTCTAAAGTCAAGTTGTAACATATATTAAGACAACTTCCTGGGCTGGAAATTCAATTATTAAAGATTCAATAGATGTAACTGCAAAGTCAGCCAAACAAATACAGAGATAAAAATATCATGCTAATCTAAATTTTCATTTGCACTCAAATTGACATGCTCTGAACATTAAAATGAGAATGCAACAAGGAGGTATGAGTGTCAATAGTATAAAGCTCTTCCTAGAGGCAATAATTGAATCACACTTTACCAGACGAACAGCAAACCACTATAATGATATCACTTGCACTGCAAACAGATGTGCCCAAAGCTTCTTAATGCTGTGAGAATTCAGTGGTTTTTACATTTGAGCCATCTTGCCTCCAATGACTTCTGCTGGAGCCAAATAAATAAACACCCATAAATATA
Organism: Carassius auratus; assembly: GCF_003368295.1. Taxonomy (NCBI): domain Eukaryota; kingdom Metazoa; phylum Chordata; class Actinopteri; order Cypriniformes; family Cyprinidae; genus Carassius; species Carassius auratus. The sequence goes on from NC_039286.1 coordinate 7,741,919, forward strand.
ATCAGTTTCTAAAGCAGACTGAACAGTGTTTGAACATTCATCTTGGAAGAAACTTTATTTTCAACCAGATTCAGCTATTTGTCCAACATTCACAGGATTTAAGACATAGTTCTTCAAATGCTTCATGAAATTAAACGTGGGGAATCATCCTCTTATCTGGTGGTATGACTGGAAAGGTTGTTAAAAAAATTAATAATAATACTATATATATATATATATATATATATATATATATATATATATATATATATATATATATATATATATATATATATATATAATATTCAATGGATTTTACTGATATGCACATTAACTTTTACAAGAGCTTAGAGATTGTACATTATTCAGAAATATAGACTGTATTTGGTGTAAATAAACAGAACCTCAAAAACTAGGACTTCAAACTGTAAACTGAAACTCTATAATCAGAATAGTCCATCTAATCTGAATTTGAGTATTTCTCCTAAGTATTTCTGTTTATCTGTAGACTACATCCAATCCAATGCGACACAAATGCAATCACCTGAACTATATTATGCCCAAGAAATTTTGAGAAGTAGTCATTGACCATGACAAAATATGGAAAACAAGTTAAAAAAAAACAACAAAAAAAACTCACCTTTCCCTTTTTCTTTTTGTCTCCTCCAAAGAACCTGCCAATCTGATCCAGGAGACCAGGGGCCTTCTTCTTCCTGCCCAGCCCAAAGGTACTTTGTCCAGAGGTGCTTGCCGTGGCCATTCTAGGTGTTGATCGGTTTGGTGGTCTACAGTCTGGACAGCCCACGAATGTCTTTCTTCACTCAATCCAAAATCCGCTCTGGGGACACTCTGCAAACTTTCTGGATAGTCTTCGGCGCTTCTAAGGAAGAAGGGCTGGCCTTTGAAGGTGTCGTCCCCTCTGTTGCACAGCATCACGGGAGATGAGGTGGGTCTCTAATAGCGTCACTTTTTCTGAGCCGGTGCCAGGCATTCTTTCGAGCCCTTGTGTGCCTGCGGAGGGTGTCACCACCCTGCTCTCTGATAAAAGGAGCTGCTATTGTTCTAGTATACATCTGCCTCAACTTGGGCCGAGCACAACAAGGCCTGTCTATCAGAAAGAACTAGAGCACTGTGCTGAAGCTGTTCTTCACTATCAACCCATTGTTGTGGTGACTCATGTTCATTATATAAATAGTTTACATAGAGAAATTGCGTATGGTATATTGCAATGTACAGGATTCGGAATTGTTAGCTTTAGACAAATGTTGCCATGTGGTTTAACATACTGTATCAATGAAACTTCTCCAGAAGATTAAACAGCATAGACACACCCTGATGATGTCATGCTACAGTTGAAACACGCCTTCTATTATTTCATTGATACATTTTATTTAAAAACGCTGTGAACTACTTCTTGGAATGATTTCTTGAAGTAAGGGCTGCAGTTTATATCCTGGATAAATGGTGCAATCTGCATTTGGCGCTCACTCTGTTCCCTTCCCAATCTTAAAATATCCACAAATGAATTCATTTTCAATGACTTAGCAATTCATTAACCAACCACTGTGTGTGATACTCAGCATGGTGCCCACCATGCTTTTCAGAGAAACATTATGAACACACAGACAAATCTATCTCTGTTGAGGGTAAACTGCTGCTAAAAATGCTGATGGCTTTAGCATGCTGTTTATTCTTTCAGCTTTTTTCAAACAATTGATAGTTGTTTGTGTGGTCAGTTTGGCCAAAGAACAAAGGCTACAGTGTTTTGTAATGAAATATGTTGCTTTGATTATGTATTCATGAATTTTTTAAACTGTATTCTCTTTTTGTTTTTGTTGTACTATCTGTTTCCAAAAACATCAAAATTTCAGATCGTATAAATTAAGGCTTTTCCTTCACTGTGATCATGCAGATGTGAGGCTGCAATTTCTTTTTTCCAGAACATGTTTGCCACAAGGTCATTAGTATAGGAAATAAAATCCTGTACTAGAAATACAGCAATACCACTGAGCAAATAGGCATAAGCTGAAATATTGAGGCATATAACAAACAGCGCACGGGAGGAAAAAATGGTGCAGCAGAAATGAGTTTGTAAACACATCCAGTCAATTTAATATACAATGAGATCTAGGCCTGCAGTAATTAAAAAAATAATAATAATTATACAATTACAAATGGAAATCTGAAACTAGATCGAGCTAAATGTTCTGTATGAATCTTATGTATTTGAAAGAAAATGTTGAAACACTTTTACCATTTATGACTTTTATTTCTAAAATGCTTTTTAAAGATGGTTTAATTGCTCATTTCTTCTTCAATGCTAAAATATATTTTAAAATCTAGCAAATAGATAATGAACGATTTCCTATATATTTCCCTATGATATTATGTTTTGAGTAATAGTTAATCTATATAAATGCACTACCAGTGACCAATAAACTGGCTTTAATGCACATCTTCTATAGCATAGTCATTCCAGAGCATTACAACAACACACATTACTCACAAGCGTTTACCTATGCGCATATTCAACTAAGCCTGGCATCTCAGTCCAAATTTATAGCAAACACTGAGTCTCTATAAATGGAGCTGTAAGCTTGTGTTTCTTCACTCTGACCAGTTCACAGAAGCTCATCTGTTGGCTTAAGGCCTGGCTATCTACAAACCTCCTACTGCTCTTTAAGAGATCAGTGCAAGAATGCAGGGAGTGGGCAGGTTGCACTGCAAGTACCCTTGTGTTGGAGACAAGAGGTCTTTTTGCCCTGAAAGGGGTGAAAGACACATAGGGGCAAACAATACAATTCTTGATGTGTTCTTCTGGGACACAAACATGGGAGAGAGCCCAAAACAACGAGAAGTATGCGGATCGTGACCAAGACGCCTACAGGGCAAGCTATGGCCCAACCACCACTTCCATCTGCTATGGAGGAATCACAGTGAATGTCTGTAAAACAACTGTGTGTGTAGATTAAATAGCTATTTTCCCGTGAAAAAGGCACTAAATTATCTCTGATTGGAAATAGAAGAAGTCAAGATTGATCATCACAGATGGTAACAAATCCATAAGATCTAAATGCCAAACAAGAGAACTCCGGATGAGAGAGCAGGACACATCAGCTGCCTGGAAAGCATGTTTAGTACGTCTTAATTTTAGGTTATACATAATTTAATTCTTTATTACACACTTTCATTTCGTGTTACTAACATGATTAATTAATTGAATGAAATATAGTGAAACTGAAAAGTAGAATTAGTCCAGCCCCCCAAAATACCAACTATATTTACAGCTCAACAATTTAAACTGCTTGTGCTTCAGTGGAAGACCTTTTGTACAAAGAGGCTCATGTGGTCTAATGAATGTCACTAATTAACATTTAAATCAAATAAATTGTAAATGATTAATTTTATGCTGCAATATTTAAATCCCATGAGTATCCCATACCCCACCGGAAAATGTGCATTAACATCCTATCAACCATAAACATAGTTCATGAAGAAAAATGGGACTCCATTAAATGTTAAACCCCTCTGTGCTCTTTGTGGCAAAGTGAACATTTCTGTGAGCTTCTGCCCTTGCATGGCAGTGCCAAGTGTGAGGGCATGATATTGTTGTGACATTAAACAAATGGCAGCATTATGCTTATGTCCAGCATTGAGAGAGGATGCCAGGAGTTGATGGAATCATTGGCGGCCCATCACTGAGGCATTAGCATCGCCTTGTTTACCCACCAGAAGGAACAATTAGGACAGCCCTCCGGGACACTGAGATCAGATATACCAAGGACAAAGTGCATAGAACAGTGCTTAATGCACATTATCAAATCTTATCAAAAAATGTTTATTGACATTAGCACTGAACCACCACCAAAAAAATAATAATACTAATAATATAATAAAAATGTTTGTTTAATTAAGAATGAATGTGTTAAGGGAACTTGTTTGAGTAATTAATCAAAGATTTTTTTCAAGAAATCCCTGCAATATCTCATTAAAGCTGGGAAGCAATCACAATAGCTGTTCTTCACGGCTCCAATGACCCGAGCACAGAGATGCAGGAGGGAGGCAGCTGCAGTTACCAGCGGACATCAACACCTTCTGGTGGCCACATTGATGAAGGACCATGGATCCCTTGGTGAAATCAAGGACACATGACTGGCAGGCAGAGAGACATATGGCACAACATATGTGTTTGTCTATGGGATGTGTACAGATCATAGAGGGTTGTGTTACAGAATCACAGCTTTACTGGTGGAGCTCTGTTCCTAAGCGCTGCCACAGACCGAATGCACAATGGAGTCTTTGTAGCGTGATTCAAGCTGATTTGTTTTTCACAGTTGTTATTCTTTGGCTCAGAAACCCTTGATTTTTTTATTTCATCTGTATGCACAGCACTCCTTATTGTAACTGTTTTTGGTTAGACACGGCAGAAGATACAGTACACATTGGCCAAACACATATCCACCGCCACTCAGCACACTTTTACAGTGCATAATCTCTTTCTGTACAAAAAAAGGGTTGGTTCTAAACTGAATGTGTACAAAACCTATGGAAGCATGTTTCTTATTAAGCAAAAAAGTAAAAAGCTAATTGCAAAATAAGGTTTAAGAAATTGTTATGAATATGAAGTTGCAGTTGACAGAAAAATGGTCACACTGTGAGATATTAGTTTAATATTATACTCTGAGGCGGAAAGGAGCTTCAAACCACGCAAAACCGAAATGCCCATTCAAACTAAGGACAATAACTATAAAGAAAACTATATTAGCCTCCACACTAAACGCAATGACAGTCGGGAGTGTAAAAAAATTATATGGGTGAATCCACTAAATTGTTCTGAAAGTCATTGCTATGATTGATAGTAATAACTGTAGTACAAAAACCACAGAGTGGTGGTCATGTGACGCACAGCTGCAATACCAGCACTTATGTTTTATTTAATTTTTCCTTTTTATTCGAAACATTCCCAAACCCATTAACTGAATTATCATGAAATATCTTGCTTCTCACCTTTATAGATTATGCTGATCTATAGTGGGCGGTGGTCAAAGTAACCTAATAATGTGATCTATTAACTGTGCATAAATTAACAATTGTTTACTTAATTAACAGATATGGGTGTCATGTCATATATACTTATATTTATCTTTGTGTGAATGGGCCTTAACGCATAATGTAAAAAGAAGCATGTTGATGCTGTTTGCTACAGATTTTATCAAACAGTTCATGCCCAGTTGCTTTATAATCAAAAATAGCAACCGTCTCAGGTCACATAGGCCTACCTGTAAAGGCAAAACTTTACATTGTATATATACTAGTGCTGTCAATCGATTAAAAAAAATTAACTAATTAATCGCACAATTTTTTAAAATTAATCGCGATTAATCGCGATTAATCGCAATTAAAAGACTGAAACTTTTTGGATATGTAAATGTAAAATGTAAATAATTAATGTAAACTCAAGACAAAGAAACTATTTAAATTCAAAATATGATTGTTTATTGGAATTTTTGTTTAACTTGTAACACAGATTTTCTCATGTACCTACAACATACCTGCAATAAACCATCAATATCCTCCAAATTAACTGTTGGCTTGAAAGCCATATTTATTACAGAAATAAAAACACAGGCATGTAAGTATCATTTGAATTTCAAAACAATCAATGCCAATAAAAAACAAAAATGATTTCCATGTTGAATTCTAAGTGGACTGCAAAAAAATTCCAAAGTATAGTCATTGCCAGTGCTTTAAGTGGGCCAGTACGCACCACTCAGTACCGCCACTTCCAAATATAGCTCTTGAGCGTACCGCCACCTCTCTTTGCGCCCAGAACGTGCTTGTAGCGTACCGGTACGCTCATTTGGACATCTGTTTTAATAGAGGTTTTAATCTTTTACCTGCACTGCCGATTTTCAGAGCGCCCTTCACAATGCAAGCTTCCTAATTCATCCCACCCAGAGCAGAAACTACATTACCCATTCACCCTTAAGTTATACAAGTGAATAGCGCATGTGTCGCTTTTCCCACTGTTAGTGTCAACAACTCAACGTGGCCGGAGAAGGTGTGTGAAACTCGTTGTGAGTTATACTAAAGCAAAATCTTGAGTATTTATTGTCTGATAAACATTAAAAACTGTCTGTGGAGGTTGAGTCGTCCTGCAGCCCCCGCTGGCTGTTCATTGGCTGCAGCATCTTTTTTCTAAGTTCTAAAAAAATACCGTAGACGGAAAGGCACAAATTTAGATATTCATTTATCTAATTAATCTATAGCCTATGCACAAAGACAATATGATCTTTTTGTCCCCTTTTTGTTTTAAAGCTTGATGAAGAGAGAGAGCGCAAGTTGCTGCAGCTGAGGAGGACAGTGATGCACGCGCACAGGAGTGATTGACAGTTCGCGGCACTGTGTACAAAAAATACTCCGCTACACAATTATTTCGTTATTTTCGCTTAAGCTTATTAACGTTAGCGTTACAGAAAGGTCTGATTCACGCACTGTTACAGTCATTGTTTTTTTGTTTTTTTTTAAACAATGATATTTGAGTTCATGATTTTAATGTTGCTGTTTCTTGTGGCAGACTAAATGAAGAGTAATGTTTCTTGTGGCAGACTGAAGAGTAATCCGGCAGAGTTTTATACTGAAACTTTCCGTCTAAAAGTCCTTCCTTGGTCTTATCCATATTTCTTTGCACGTTGAACACACATAGGCCACAACTGGAAATAAAAAAAAACTGCAACCGCGTTAATTGCGTTATTTTTTTTTAACGCGTTAAATATTTCAAATTAATCGAATGCGTTAACGCGCTAATTTTGACAGCACTAATATATACCCATTAAAACATGTAATATGGAATGGTTAATGTTTTAAAATGTGTTGGTCCTCCATCATTTGTAAACTTAGTATAGTAGTAAAACAACATTTGATGCATGCTCAGTTTCAAAAACTAGGAGCTCTTTATCACAGCCTTGAAGGATTCAAAACTAAAATGAGGAATGTGCATAGAGTCATCTATTATAGTTAGGCTCTATCAAACTACATTTATTTTCTGGACGTTTTTATCCAAGTGCATTCAAGTATATTTTTCATCCATGTTCCCTAGCAAAACAACCCATGTGTTGCTGACATGCAACAATAGAGCTATGAAGAGTAATTTATCAGTAGACAAACATAACTATGCTGCACACAGTGATAGTCAGGTCTCATTAAATACAAAGGGATACACTAAGTGTTAAGAGCTCTTCAAATCTAAGTTCCGTTAACATGGAACTCATCAAATTCATCAAAGAACATATGGATAGGGGGAAAAATATTTTTATTCAGCTTATGGGCCCATCAACTTCATTAGTGTCATTTCTGACCCTGAACTATGAAAGCCTACATCAATGTGCTACATCTGTATTGAAGCTTGTTAATTCCATTAGACTCCATTACAGTAATAGAATATTCTTTTATATTTGAAGCATGTTGCACTAATTCTTTGAAGAGCCTTATAGTACGGACTCAACTTAGAAATTTGCTGATTTAATAAGATTCAAAATAAGAAAAAAGGCTTCCACCTGTGCCTGTGTGACTTATGCCACTGTTTGACTCCATGACAATTAACTGACTACTCCCATTGCCCCATTAGTTCCTCTGACAACTCATTGAGCCCCTGTGTTAACCTGTGTATTTAAACCCCTGGTCCTTTGTCTAGTCTTGTTAATATCTGACTGTTATGTGTTTGGTTTGTTACTATTCTTGTTTTATGTCATCCTGTAAATTCCTTCAGTAAACTCATATGAATTTTGATACTACAGATACAAAAGAAAGAGTGCGTAAGTAATAATAATGATTGGGTAAACTGTCCCTTTAAATAAAAATTATTTGATTTTGATGAGATTTAAAAATCAAAGTCATTAAATTGAATTTATCTTCTAATATCTAACAAAGCAGTATGCGCAATACAGCTGTGTGAAGAGAACATATTTCATGTATAATCAAAAGCAACCAATAAAATCACTGTTTTCATTTTGATTTGGAATAATTGGGTGAATGCAAACAATGTGATTCAGTTTACCAGAATCACATATTTAAAATCAATTTTATACTTTTTGTTAGTCAGGCAGTATATATTTCAGTATAAACTAATCACAATGGCCATTCTAAAACATTTGATTAATTTTGCATGATTAAGATAGATGTTCCATTGATACAGACAGTGAGCAAGAACTTTAATTGAAATTTATCAGCTGTTGGCTAGTGAGTTAGCCAGAGCTGTGTACACACAAAGTGTTTATTTTCCACATTAACAGTTACTATTTTTAGGGTGCAAAGGTCTCTTCAGGCTCACACAATAATACATGTTGGACTGAGTCATCCATAGAATCCCTGCTTTTCACTGAGACCTAACCAAAAGAGCCAATTCTGAATTCATTAACTGTAGAATTTAACCAATTATGAAATGTGAAAGCACTCATTATCTCTGAAGTGTTAAGTATTTGAGTATAAATGTTAATTAAATTACTGAAAAGATTTGACAGCATCAATAAAATATGTCCTTTCTATAGTTTCTCCTCATTTCCCTCTCCCGAGATGTTGCCCAGAACAAGAGCTGCTTGTCTTCTTGACTGGAGTCTTGAGGGAGTCTCTAGAGAGTAATGATGCTCTCTTACCCCCTCCACAGTTCAAATGAAGCACCACAATCACTCATTCCTGATCTGATGTCTGTCCGCTTCTGTTTAAAAACTCCAACAGGTCATATAGCACTCTTCACAAAAGTACTTACCTCAGAGGACACATAAGAGGGGAATGACATTTGGCAAGTCTTTGGAGGAAATATTGAGATCTATTCACAATTTCATTTCTGACTAAGCAATATTGCTTTGGGTACGAGGAAGCGAATGAATGGCGGTGAATTAACAACACCATTCAGGGCAGCAATATAGGTTATTTAGAGATGTTGCTTTTCATTTTTTGGGACAGCAACTTGCATTATTTAACTTTATGTTAAAACCCCTTTGCGTTCAATGATCCATATTATTATTGTTTCACTTTCACAGCTTGTTAAACATCACTCTCTTACTTGATCTGGAAAAACTGTGCATCAATTAAAAGTTTAAAGACTATAGCTTCGATATTTGACCAATGTTTTGATAAAACATTGTTGCAGTGACAGTTATTTAGTAATTTATGTCAGGGGTGCAAAATAATAAATCCGTATTATGCCACATTTTGAACAAAAATTCACCACTCATATTCAGTCACGTCAGCAGCGGTTTATTTGTGTTCACATAGACTTAACTGAACAGCATCGATAAGGATTTATAGACAGACCAAAGATGCATATCTGCGGAGATATATGGATATATTTACTGATGTTTACTTCATTTTTCTTCAGACAGAATTGTAATTTCTATGCATTTTCCCCTGATTTACGCGATCTGATGATAAATAGACTCTCCCAGCAATCTGTGTGAGTCTGCAGTCCTGTGAGCTCATGCTGTGTGTCAGACAGACTCTGATTGGTCCTTCGCCTTGTCAATCTTTGGAGTGTCATAACCGGACACCGCCACATCGTGACACATGGTTCCTGTACACTTCCTGGTTGTTATCTGCCCATTAGTGGTGGGCGATACTGCAAAATTTGGTATCGATCCGATTTCAAATACATATAGGGTTAGTATCACCGATACCGATACCAAAACGATACTTTTTACTAAAAAAATAAATAAATTGTGTAGGGGAGTGCAGTAGGTCTATGTCATTATTTCTGAGGTGGATGAATGATCAGTTATTTAGCCAATATTTGTATTAATGTATTGAAGTCCACAAAATTATTAGTTATTAGGCACTGTAGAATTAATTATCTACAGCCTTTTAAAATAAAATAAAATAAAGAAAGAATCGATCCGATACAAATACCAGTGTTGGCATCGATACTATCGATATTTAGATCGATCCGCCCACCCCTACTGCCCATAACAACACTGATACACCTCTGTACACGTAATATCCGAATAATAAACCCGCGATTACGCTAATAAAGCTTGGTATGAAATTTTCTTGAGATCTGGGGCATTTTTATAAAAAATGTACATCTGAAATGCTAACTTGTGCAGCAATGTAAAATGCTATAAACCGGATATTTTTACAAAAGTAAACGACCAAATTCCACCAGTGATCACAAAAGGATGTTACAAACACTCAATTGGGGTTTAAAGTGAGTTTTGAGTAAAAGTGTAATAAAAATTTTATAAATTGTCTGATGTAGCTTGATGCTAACGTTAGCTCTAATGCTACTAATAGCAGGTGCATTTCTTCTTCATAATGCATTTCTGTCACAATAATTCACGTAAGGTCATAAGAAATTGTTTTGTTGTATTTTTATAGTAAGACTTTTGATGAATAAGGGCTAAATCCATACTGAGACTGAAGTGAGATAGCAGCTTGGTGGCTCTATAAAGTTTGAAATACCACAACAAGGGCTAATAAAGGTGAAATAAAAACAAAAGAATAATGATAAAAGAATAATGCGGATAATGTTCATACCTGGCGGAGGTGTGAAAGACTCGTTTTGTGAGAATTTATAGAATCATGAATGGTGGTCTTTGTATTCAAAGCCAAACTCACATACAGAGCACACAGGAGTGTTTACATGTGAGATTTTACAGAGATGACAAGTGCCATAAATCAATCAGATTAGCCTTCTCTAAAAACACACATGACATGGCCTTAGAAAATATTTAATACAATTCTCAGTTTTAAAGATTGGATTATGAAATTTCAATTGAAGCTTTGATAGACTTGTGGCTTTAGCTACATTGTGTTTCTAAAATAATATCCTACTGTACATCAACAATTTTTTAAACACATTTAAATAATATATTTTTAATATTTTTGTTTTTGTTTTTATGTTTGAGCTTATGTATCTCTATTATCATAACAGTCTGAGTAATTCTGATTCCTGAACAGTAAACTTGTAAGTGTCAGCTTTGTGAACAAATGTTGATTATGTATCTAGTCAGAAAGAAAAATGAGCAGACACATTTTTATTTTGGGTATGTCATTTCTGTCTCCATGCCAAAATGGGGGGTGACTGGTAAGCAATTTGATGACTGTTTAAATTGTTGCTCGAGAATTTCTGACAAAAACAGTGACAAATAATGAAAAGTATAGCATATTAAACAGACATCAGTATTTTCAACAAAATATTCAAGTGAGTTTTGAATGTTTCATTGATAATTTTATGCAGCAGACTCACATTTGTACATTCTCTAACAGGGATGATTCAAATCATTATTTTAATCAGGTGTTCTCAATAAGTGTCCAGCAAAATTATGCATTTTATGGACCCATCTATTACAGTAATCATTAAGATATTTGGCTATTATAGAAATTAAGGAGAGAGACTAATGACTAACTTTACGCATCAGGGCACGTTGCATCAGAATTGTCAAAAATGTGACTACAGCAGACAAAGCACTGAATAACTGTTTTAATAATTGTCATTTATTTTTGTCTCTTTTAAATTAGAAGAAGCCATCAGAAGTGCCTTCAGTGAAAACTGATGTTTTGGTTGAAGGCCTCAGGGTTTGCTGCCTCTGTCCATGGTGCTGAAACAAGCATTCTACAAATATGCTGACCATTACTCATTTGAGAGTTCTGATGACACCTTCTAAGCAACCATTTTCTTCCCTTTTAATAACCATATGATTAAAATGGATTTTTAAAAAAGTAGTGATCTTTTTGAAGAGCTTAACCACATTGTGTTTGACTCGTCTGACCCAGAAAAACATGATCAGCTCTAGCACGGTCTCTCACAGTGGGAGAAAAAATGTTTTGGTCTTTGAGAAGAGGCAAGCGGTCACCATGGAAACATCAGTACCTCAGGATCACATAGGGCCAGCACACAAAGGCTGAACGACTCCAAAACAATCTAAACCGGTAACGAGCAGCCTAATAATCATTCAGAGTGAATATAGGAAAATTGATGAGTGGCTGAATTAAGATACATTATTTTATTTTTTATGCAAAACAGCCAACATTTTGGAGGATGTCATGTTTGCGAGATGTTCAGGCCTTCCGAGAACAACACTAAAAACAACCTTTGCATATCCGAGGCTGATTTGTTTTTGCTAAAAGGTTTTTTCAAAAGATCCTTTAATTTAAGAAACTTAAATTCTTCTGTTCTCACATTGACTGGTGATGCATTGAAAGCTTTTGTTTCAGGTCATATGGTCATTCAGGTCAATGTGTTTATCATTAGAATGATTTTCCATTAATAAGACAATGTGTGGTAGCTTTCAAGTTACTTTAAAATAATTGAATTATAAATTCTGTTGTCATAGTTTCCTGGGCCCCATCAATACTGATCAGAAGGCTGGAGATGTGGTTATCTCTTCAATGATCTTACATGACTAAACATTTCTGATTCCCTGAGGACAGTGCAATCATATTTCCTCTTTAGATATTGGTAGTTGCGCAGCATGGGTTAAAGAAAACCATTCAGTATGAGAGAGGGGGCAATTTGTGTAATCGGCTTTAAATAATAAACAACGGTTTTATTAAGCAAAAAACAACAATACAGAACAAAGAGCAACTATACAATCCTAGAACACACCCACAGAATCTATTAAAAATGTAAAATAAATGAATATATACACAAAAAAATATCACAAAATAAAAAGCATCATATTCACATATTCAGTCTTAATATGTGATTCGTGTATATGAGAGGCTGAGAGTTTCATCAATGGAATGTCCAAAAAAGACACAGTCCATATTTCTCTGTGCATTGCATGAGGAGTCCAGCGCTTGATCAGGATTTTTATTTTATTTTATTTTATTTTATTTATTTAGAGAGAGCAGCTAACAGTAAACATTTTTTTTTTAAATGGATGAGGATGAACATCCTAAAATCATTCAAAAAGAAGTGTTGTGGAGTCAAATATATATCAGTGCCCAACACATACTGTATAAATGCCCTGAGATCCTTGAGAACATATATTGCACTTATTAAATAATTACTGTTTTAAAGTCGAACCTGAGTTATGGGTCATGAGGTGCTAAAGAGTCTGAAAATAAAATAGTTTTCATTTCATGGGAATTTAGGAGGAGGGGAAGATCCATAATGATAATATAAAACAACAACATATGTTGGTGGGTGGGGGTTAATACATTAAATGTTTGGTTTAATGTATTATTATGTATTATTTTGGTTTAATGTGTTATCTCATAATATCAGTGTTCCTTAACATGAAGCTGCAGGGGCATCAATAAACTTAAAATGTAAATTAAATCATAAAGTTATTTTAATAAAACACTTAAAACGTTAAAGTGAAGTGACATAAAGCCAAGTATGGTGACCTATACTCAGAATTCGTGCTTTGCATTTAACCCATCCAAAGTGCACACACACAGCAGTGAACACACACACACCCACGCGGAGCAGTGAGCCACCGTTTATGCTTCAGCACCCGGGGAGCAGTTGTGGTTCAGTGCCTTGCTCAAGGGCACCTCAGTCATTGTATTGCCAGCCCGAGGCTCAAACCCACAACCTTACAGTTAGGAGTCAAACTCTCTAACCACTAGGCCATGACTTTTATTAGAGTGATGATACAGGGCAACATAATAATAATAATAATAATAATAATAATAATAATAATAATAATAATAATAATAATAATAATAATAATAATAATAATAATAAAATAATAATAATAAATGCAGCACTGAGTTTTTAAATGAATGAATTCCATAGTTTTATTGCAGAATTTGAACTTGGCAAAGTGTATATGTATATATATATATATATATGTATATGTATTTTTCTCTTAGACTTCATGATGTTTCCTTTAACATTATAGTTGAGAAGAGTGATCTATCTATGTTGTGGTTATATTTTTGACATGTATACAGTACTTGCCAAAAGTTTGTAGACATTATGATGATTTTAAATGTTTTTAATTAAGTTTTTGCTAATTATAATCATATTTCATAATATTAGTGTTCCAATGGAAAGCGCTCATGCGGCACACTGTTGCTGTGGTTGGTTGTCTCTTTCGATCGCTGACGTCTGTTTACCGCACTCTGACTTAAACTTAAGTTTTGTGAGTCATGAAACGTTAATTTAAGAAGCGATAATATGTAGGCCTACTACACATTTATAAAACGAAAACACACTTTCAAGACATGAACTTGATTTATTTGAACACACTATGTTTATATACATATAGTGTTTATATATATATATATATATATATATATATATATATATATATATATATATATATATATATATATATATATATATATATATATGTTTTATTTTATCCCAATGAAAAATAAGTTTTAAGTTCACCTGAACTGTAAGGATTACATGAAAATGTACAGGAGTTGAAAGGGGTCAATGGATAGCGGAAAAGTGGGGAAAAGGACGGGGGCGGGGGAGGCTTGGTGGAGGTAGTATCTCTATTTATGAGGATGGGTGAGTAAGACTGGGAAATTGGTGTATCAGTGGCGTCGTCCACACAGGCAATATTTTACTGCGGCATCAAAACAGTTCTTCTCCACCAAGCGCGAGCTCACAAGAAGAGTCTCTGCATATGAAAACATGAATCTCTAAGCGCCATCAGTGTGAGAAGGCAAAGGGATTATCAGGAACGTAATTTATGAGAATTATTGCATTTTAGATTGTTATGGAAGTGCAAACGATTTTCCAACCAAACCTTCTTTTCTGAAGAACCAATTATCCAAGAAAACTATCTGCAGAAGATCTTCAAGATTGCGTTTTCACGACGAAGCGTCAAAACAACCTCACGTTGAAGATGAGCATCCAAAACAACAGTTATTTAGACAGACTTGAAATCAACAAAGACTTGGGTGCTGGTGAAAAACCTTTATTTGGCATAGGCACCGACAACTTCGTCACGCTTTTGATCTTTGGACTTATTTTTATTCTAGGCGTCCTGGGAAACTCTCTGGTTATTACTGTTCTGGCTCAACGCAAACCTGGACAACACCGAAGCACCACCAACATATTCATCCTCAATCTCAGTGTTGCAGATCTGTCCTATCTGCTCTTCTGCATCCCCTTTCAGTCAACAGTTTATATGCTGCCCACGTGGAACCTGGGTGCCTTTATTTGCAAGTTTATCCACTACTTTTTCACCGTGTCTATGTTGGTGAGCATTTTCACTTTATCAGCCATGTCGGTAGACAGGTATATCGCCATAGTGCACTGCAGAAAGTCCTCTTACATTCGAGTTGGGAGGCATGCACTGATCGGGGTGTTGGTCATATGGGTGCTCTCTTTCGCCATGGCTACACCAGTTGCCTACTACCAGGGTATCGTGGAAAGTGAGGACAACAGCACGTTTTGCTGGGAAGTTTGGCCAGACCACAACAGGAGGAAAATCTATGTGGTGTGCACCTTCGTCTTTGGATACGTGCTACCGCTGATTCTGATATCTTTCTGTTATGCCAAGGTCAGTGACTCTTTAATTGTGACTTGATTATGAATATTTCAATTTAATGTGGATTTGTTTTATATGGGGCAATAAATACATGTTGATTAGGATGTCCTTATAGAAATTATTTAAAAGGAGGAATCTCATTTAAATAATGTGCTCCGAGTTCTTAGAACAATACAATCTTTGAGCACACACACACACACACACACACACATACTATATATATATATATATATATATATATATATATATATATATATATATATATATATATATATATATATATATATATATATATATATATAAACCATTTTATAGCTTCCAACAAAAATCTGGAAACATATTGAATATGTTAAGGTTTATTGTATTTTATTCCGTTTTTTTTTTTTTTTTTTTTTTTGTAGTTCATAGTTCGTTTCAACCCATTCTCACTCCAAAGGCGTCAAAAACCGAAGCATGGTCAAGCGCCCCTAGCGTCACTTTTATGACGCCAAATGTGCCTCTCGGCGTCGACTATCGAAGCACTACGACCTTCATTGCTTTCAGTGGGAAACTTTTGGCGTCAGAATTCGACACGAGGACATGAGATGTTAATCGCTATGAAATCACGTTCAAGAAGTCTCATTCAGCAAACATCGCGATACTTGCTATCAGTTCCACAGTTTGGGTGAGTAGTCGTATATACGCTCTTTTAATGCCTTTTATCAAATGTATTCTGTCTTCTTTATTAATCAGATTAGTGCCATATGTTTAATCGCTGTATTATGTCGGTCATCCGCGGCTGTCTTTGAGTTTCATTGCGTTTAAATAAATGAACACAGCTGCTAATTAGTGTGATTAAACTCTATCTGTCACGTGACGTGCCATAGACCTTCGATCCGTTTTATATTATTATTAATTTCAGGATCAATGATGTAAGTTGTATTTGTAGTAAAATCATGGTAATCACGACACAATAGTAATAAATGAAATGTGAAGTTAAAACACAGTAAATGGGACATTAGTAACTGTAACTGTAGTTTTACTATGATATATTAATAATCAATACAACAATACAATAATCACCAAACCAGCTATGTTTGTATCACTGTAATGTTAGTGTTTTTATGTGCTTTTATATGACAGAAATCACAGTAATCATGTGTTCTGTACCATGCTTTTAATACCTTTTAATGTGAATCCAAAAAAAAACAAAACATCAAATTAAAAATAAATAATAAAACATGTATTTTTCCATCTTGCAGTTCATTCATATCAGTTTATATATATATATATATATATATATATATATATATATATATATATATATATATATATATATATATATATATATATATAAATATTTTGCTCACAGATCATTATTAACATTCTGTATATAATTCAATTTTATCTTCTCTCCCCTTTTTTATTATTTTTATTTTTAGCTGAAAAGACGTAAAGGCAGTCAGCCCAGTGGTGTTTCTGGAGAGGCATTCCTT
This sequence comes from Carassius auratus, assembly GCF_003368295.1. Lineage (NCBI taxonomy): Eukaryota > Metazoa > Chordata > Actinopteri > Cypriniformes > Cyprinidae > Carassius > Carassius auratus. The sequence goes on from NC_039286.1 coordinate 7,758,825, forward strand.
CAGAAATGGAGAAGACAGAAAGCTGCGGAGGCAGATATTTGCAGCAGTAAGTCTGTGATAGTTTGTCTCTTTTATCAAAAATTCCTGCTGTTATAATTTGTACAGCATTTGTTGTTTCTTAAACTGTTGCACTGTCCAAATACCCACACTTGCCATCTTTTCACTTGACCACTTGATTACTTATTTGAAGTCTTTCCTGTATTTGGCCTAGTGTTCAAGTGAGCATGATGACCACGAGTGTGTGTCGAACTTTTCATGACCTGATGACTGTGTTTCCCAATCCTGATCCTGGAGAACCCCAGCACTGCACGGTTTTGGCGTCTCTCTTATCTGCCTTGGAGTCTTCACTGATGAGCTGATGAGTTGAATCAGGTGTGTTTGATCAGGGAGACATCTCAAATGTGCAGTGTTGGGCTTCTCCAGGACCAGGATTGGGAGCCACTGCCTTATGGGACACTTATGTGTTTAAAGAGATTTTTAATATCTAATTATCAATATTTCACATACTGTACTAAACACATCACAGTCTTAATAATCCAGTTTAACACTTGTATGATATTGTACAAGCCCCAGGACGGTCTCATCTGACACTATCAAAAGAATTCATATGACTATAGCTTGTTATTAATTACTTGCTTTCAATAATGGATTCATTTAACATTTAATTATACAGCATCTTTACAGAGGCTGCTTTTATGGTCTAAACAAAACACAGTGTAATGTAGAAGTTGAATGTAATGTAATATTTCTGTTTTACAGGATTGTTTGAGGATAACACTGCAGTTCTCCATCATGCACAAGGACTCACCTCGTTAACTCTTTATCCCCCACACACACAGATATGGTCCCTGGATCAGTGATTAGACTTTGCAGTGGTTAGATTTTTGCAGAAGATGTAACTTTGTTTTATTTATAAGCTCATAATGAATACATTACAGAACCAGTGATGAAAACAATAGTTAAAAATAGTATTTTTCGTATTGATAAAGCATTTTGTTCTCTTTTTCAAGCTTCATACAGTGAACTTTTTAGACTTTAATTAAGAGTTTTAGTAAAGGAGATATTCATACACAGTCATCCCCTAGCTCCAGTCATGAAGTGAATTCATGATGTTATGTCAAAGCTAGCAGGTGTTTGTTTTCCTGAACACTTTCTCTGTCTTCCATTGTTCAGACAATCAGTGTTTATTTGATGCTGTGCTGATTGAGTTTTATAGATGATATTGCACACTTGACATGCATGTCTTCATGGTGTTTTTTTGTGAGTTTGAAACATTTACATTGTGTTGTATAACATTTTGGTCAATTTAATTTTTTTAATAAAATTGATCTTTTTCCAGTGTTCTCTGAAAGACATACTGTATTTACTGTTTGGTTTTTTAATAAAAGCATTTTCATTTGCATACTGAAAATAGTTAATGTTTACAACATAACTGCCTTTTTATTCTTTATGGTGGCAAAAACGAGCTTGGTGACAGAGGATGCAGTGTAGTAATTTGGGCATGTTGTCTTTAAATGAGTTTGACATATCAATAAATAATGGAAGATCCTTACAAAAATATGCATGTTTATTATGCTTTATGTATTTATTTGTTCAGTCATTCATTCATTCATTTATAATTTCTGTTTTTATTCCTAGAGTTCAAATGGTAGAGAATGGTAAATCACAGAAACACAAATGTGAACAATTTTAACTTTAAAACACAATGTAATATACAATGTAAATTTTAGAAGCACGTCATTTGATTAGTAAATATATTTGTCTTTGGTCAAAAAAAAAAAATACAAATCTTAAAAATGTGTCTTATATTTAATGAGAGGAATCTATCTGTTGGATACAACTGCGACTGCTGGGCATGTGCACATCAATATTGCCCAATTTTTGTAAAGCTGAACAACGGAGGAAGGTGAAGACGTTAATAAAACAGTATCTTATAAGTAGCAAGCTTAATCTATTGTTAACCGAATCTATCCCTTCAGCCGAAAAACGAAAGACATCTGTCATACATGGATAAGGAAGTGTGACGCTGCTGCTCAGCTTAGATGTCATTGGCTATGACTTTTCAGGACAGTCTGTGGTTGGACTATCTTTTAACCCATGTTAAACAGCGCATCATTTTAAAAAGTATGTTTTGCTCCTATCATCACATTAGTAATATATTAAGTCAACAATGAAGTGTTGCTATCTTGAGAAAAATGACATCTTTAGCGAGATCCTAATCCTAACCCTAAGCATAACTTCAATGAACTACAAAAAACAGCCCCCTAGTGTTGCCTTTCTATAGATAGAACGACGGAGGCTTGTGGGTAATGTAGTTTAAAACTTTTTATTAACGAAACTAAATAAATTATTTATTTTAAGGTAAACTGGATATCTAAATATGTTTATTGTGCAAACATCTGTGATATATTTGAGAGGCAGGCTGAAATGTGGTATTTTACAGTGAGCAATATTTAAAATGCTTTTATGCCAGCTTTCCACTTATTTCTGAAAACTGAGCTCAACATTATTTTATCAGCATAGCATAAGTAATAATCCTGCCCATTTCCTCTTTGATATGTTAATTGGACTCTGATTTACAGCCATTTGAAATGTACAGTTTTGGGCTCTTCCGGGGGGTGCTACTGGGCCCCTGGGGGTAGCAGGGCAGTAAAACCTACATATATGTATTCTCCTCATCATGGACAACAAACTGAGCTGAGTCACATTTATATCTGACAGTTTTCACAGTCCTCTGTTTTCTATTCTATTCATCATGACTATTAAACCTTTTGACAGGACATTGTGAGGCCATCTGATGAAACATGGAAAAATTAGAAAGAAATGATTTAATAATGAAAATAATAGATTATTTCTTTGATTTTTGAAGTAAATGGCAAGAAATATAATGGATGAACCTGCAACAACATGCCATTATCTATTCCCCACTGTAAAGCAGTAATCAAGGACAATGTATACACATTGTGATACTTCACTATTACACAAGGACAAATTCATGCAGTGCTAAGAATATTAATTTATATATATATATATATATATATATATATATATATATATATATATATATATATATATATATTAGCATTATATATAACTAATTAGCCGAAATCAGTGTAAAAATGTCCTCCTCACCCCCGTATCTTGCTCCTCAGGTGCTGGACATCAGTAATGTGCCTGCTCTTGGTTTTAATGCAGTACAAGATCCACGTTGATCATTCCTGCTACATTCTCAGTTATCCGTCAAGTGCTTGTAACAATAAAGCCCATGGCACCATCTTGTAATGCAGAATAATTAATCTCGTAACTCCCTGTATTTCACAAAAAATGTGCATATTTGTTACTAAAATATAAAAAAATACTTTCTGGTGTACTGATGTCCCAGATGTTATTAATCCGATCAAAAATGTTTATGTCTTAAATAAAAAAATAATCCCAAGTCTAAAATAAACACATATGAGCCTACCTAGCAAAATGATGTATTTACCAAGAATCTTCAGAACACAATATTCACCATTTTCATTTTATTGAAGCATAGACTATAAAGTTGATAAAGTAGCATCAAGACAAATAAGATTCAATGAAAATAATTATCATCAAAGATACATTAACCTCATATATAAATCAGTTCACACAGATGAGTGATGAAATGTCCTTAAAAGTCACACAGTCCCATCCAGTCAACTGTGATACAGATCATGTGATACATATAAGACATGAGATACTGTTCCAGAAAATAATGATTCCCATCATCACATCTAAACTGGTCTCATCTCCCCATCGTGTTCTTCTTCTCTCGTGTCTGGAAACAGTTTGTGGCTGATATCCAGCACTGATGAGGTGTAGCTTCTCTCAGCCAGAGGATCTCTCAGTCCTAAGATCCCAGACCTGGTCAAAGTGAAACAAGCAATCCAGATGAAGTTGTTTAACGGACAGAGAGCTCAGCTTATGTTCTGTGTGATTTTAGCAGGGTGAGCAACTATGACCCTTGTAGTACTGTACACTTACCATTCTTCAAGCTGTTTTGAGACCTTTTGAGAAGCTTTTTCTCTGAAGACAATTTACCACATCCTCTTCTTTCACTCCTTTCAAGAGCATCACTTGGTCAAAACCCCTCGTTTGGCTGAAGAGATCATCTGTACCAATAAAAATACTGCAATAATAATGTCATTCTGCAAGAATTAAGAAAAAGTTACAGAAGCAAAGGTCTTGCTCATGAGACTGCATTAGCATGTGTAGTTCTCAGAGACTCTAGAATTCATCTATTGTTGCAGTAAATGTGTTTTTTCCCTCTAGAATCTTTCTCCAAAGTTCCTGACTTCTCTCACAAATGTGTTTTAGTCTGTGCAGTGTAAGGCCTGGCTTCAAACCAATCAACTATCAATTCACAATTTATAACATAACATTTACAAAACAATGAAATAATGTCAATTGGTGTTTATATCAACTAAACCAATTTCATGATACTTGTCTACTTTTAAAACAGGTGGTGTGTTTTTAAAAACATAATATTAAAAATGTCCAGTCACACTTTGCTAACATGCTGTAATTGTAATAGTATAAAACGAAATCAAGGCTGACATGACCAGTTCTGTGAGAGATCATCATAAAATGTTGTATAACATTGCTTCAACACACACATACCAGAGGACTTCTGTTTGTTTGAGCTCAAGATGGCCGTCTTCATTCCTCATCCTGAGCAAATCATTTCCTTGGTCTTCCTTCTCTTCTGTGAAACAAGATAATCTCTACTTACTCTGTGTGCAATTAATATTGCTCATTAAATATAATTAAGTTAATTTAAAGTAAGATTCAGACCAGAGCATTTGAGGAGTAAATGTTGATTAAAAAAATATTCTAAACAAATGTACCTGGGAAGAGCTGATCATGGCAAGATTCGCTGAGACTCAGTAATAGCTCTTTTAGTTTTTAGGAAGGTTTGTGAGGGTTGGCTCTTCAAATAGCTGTTGAGCTCGATATTTTAGACCTGAAAAAGAAGAACAGCATTATCTGAAAAAAATCCTGTAAGACAGAAGGAAGGACATATTATTAATTACGTGCAACTTGTACATTACACCTCTGTAAAGATGCTGTATAATTAAATGTTAAATGCATCCATTATTGAAAGCAAGTAATTAATAACAAGCTATAGTCATATGAATTCTTTTGATAGTGTCAGATGAGACCGTCCTGGGGCTTGTACAATATCATACAAGTGTTAAACTGGATTATTAAGACTGTGATGTGTTTAGTACAGTATGTGAAATATTGATAATTAGATATTAAAAATCTCTGTAAACACATAAGTGTCCCATAAGGCAGTGGCTCCCAATCCTGGTCCTGGAGAAGCCCAACACTGCACATTTGAGATGTCTCCCTGATCAAACACACCTGATTCAACTCATCAGCTCATCAGTGAAGACTCCAAGGCAGATAAGAGAGACGCCAAAACCGTGCAGTGCTGGGGTTCTCCAGGATCAGGATTGGGAAACACAGTCATCAGGTCATGAAAAGTTCGACACACACTCGTGGTCATCATGCTCACTTGAACACTAGGCCAAATACAGGAAAGACTTCAAATAAGTAATCAAGTGGTCAAGTGAAAAGATGGCAAGTGTGGGTATTTGGACAGTGCAACAGTTTAAGAAACAACAAATGCTGTACAAATTATAACAGCAGGAATTTTTGATAAAAGAGACAAACTATCACAGACTTACTGCTGCATATATCTGCCTCCGCAGCTTTCTGTCTTCTCCATTTCTGAAGGAATGCCTCTCCAGAAACACCACTGGGCTGACTGCCTTTACGTCTTTTCAGCTAAAAATAAAAATAATAAAAAAGGGGAGAGAAAATAAAATTGAATTATATACAGAATGTTAATAATGATCTGTGAGCAAAATATTTATATATATATATATATATATATATATATATATATATATATATATATATATATATATATATATATATATATATATATATATATATATATATAAACTGATATGAATGAACTGCAAGATGGAAAAATACATGTTTTATTATTTATTTTTAATTTGATTTTTTTTTTTTTTGGGGTTCACATTAAAAGGTATTAAAAGCATGGTACAGAACACATGATTACTGTGATTTCTGTCATATAAAAGCACATAAAAACACTAACATTACAGTGATACAAACATAGCTGGTTTGGTGATTATTGTATTGTTGTATTGATTATTAATATATCATAGTAAAACTACAGTTACAGTTACTAATGTCCCATTTACTGTGTTTTAACTTCACATTTCATTTATTACTATTGTGTCGTGATTACCATGATTTTACTACAAATACAACTTACATCATTGATCCTGAAATTAATAATAATATAAAACGGATCGAAGGTCTATGGCACGTCACGTGACAGATAGAGTTTAATCACACTAATTAGCAGCTGTGTTCATTTATTTAAACGCAATGAAACTCAAAGACAGCCGCGGATGACCGACATAATACAGCGATTAAACATATGGCACTAATCTGATTAATAAAGAAGACAGAATACATTTGATAAAAGGCATTAAAAGAGCGTATATACGACTACTCACCCAAACTGTGGAACTGATAGCAAGTATCGCGATGTTTGCTGAATGAGACTTCTTGAACGTGATTTCATAGCGATTAACATCTCATGTCCTCGTGTCGAATTCTGACGCCAAAAGTTTCCCACTGAAAGCAATGAAGGTCGTAGTGCTTCGATAGTCGACGCCGAGAGGCACATTTGGCGTCATAAAAGTGACGCTAGGGGCGCTTGACCATGCTTCGGTTTTTGACGCCTTTGGAGTGAGAATGGGTTGTTCGTTTGGTTCATTTGGTCCGGACTCCGGACCAAATAGGAAAATTATACATTTGGTCCGCTTAGCGTTCACATTGGTATTTTTGACAGCGAACCTAAAGGCATAGTGATACGTTCACAACCTGATTCGTCTGCTTGAATGACGTAGCCTATATACCATGACAGAACTCACCGAACACCCCAAACAAAAGGTACATTAGACTTAAAGCGGCGCTGCGGATGTAGATCAAAGCACCCATTAACCGATCGGTCTGCTCAGTGGGTATAAGTCAAACACATCTAATGCCGTCTTTTTGCGTGTACATATAATTTTATTTTCACCACCTGCAAACTCACAAGAGGGTCATAAAAGGCACTTTACCTAATCTTTCCTCCATGTTCGTACTCTATTTTGATTTGGTTACACAGTGTAGTCAAATCATGTTGCATAGCGTCTCATCTAGAAATTACTTCCTGTTTTTGGTTTGTTTAAGTAGACTATTTGGTAAGTGTTGCGTTCGTATATCATTCGAACCGCACCAGATTTCGTTTGGAAGACCAATAGCTGTCTCGATCTGCTTGTTTGGTGCGCACCAGGGTTCAGATGGCAGCGTTCACACTCAAACGAACCGAACTTAAACAGAGTTTCGTTTTAATCGAAACAAACATGACAGGTGTGAACAAGGTTATTTCACTTGAACTACATAGAACAAGACATCTCTCTAAAGTGTTTTGACACCAAAATGGCATCCTGCATGTTGGTTACACCAGACTTATGTTATTCTTATTTAACAACAAAACGTTATAGAAAATGTGTATTAAATTAACCTGAATAGATTTTTTTTATAACTTTATAGAGAAAAAGTTAGTGTTAAATCATTTACCCATATATAAAAGAACATTCTAATTTTCAACTCATATATGTTGATGTGTCTTTAGGTCCTGAATCATTTGCATAAAAAGTTAAGAAATGTCTCCAAAAAGTCTGAGGCATCAAAAAAGAAGGTAAGAAACATTTAACATGATTGTTTCAAATATTAAAATCTAATTAAAAGGCATAGTTCACCTTCAGTTGCTGGTCCCCATTCACATGCATAGTGTTTTTTTTTTTTTTTCTTCACATGGGGACCATCAACTGAACGTGAACTATCCCTTTAAATATAATATAATCTTTTGTGATTATGTTTTATTAACTTATGTTTCTACTTAATATTTATTAGATGTATTAGTCATATTTATTATTACTTACACTGACCACACACATTTATGTAAATTGTTGATCATTTGTATGTTGTTAAAAAACAGCAAAAATGTCTCTCTTCACATTTCTTGTCAGACTGCTCAGACAATTCTGGTGGTTGTGGTGGTCTTTTGCCTGTCCTGGCTGCCTCATCACGTGGTGCACCTGTGGGTCGAGTTTGGCTCCTTCCCCCTGAACCAGGCATCCTTTGTGCTCCGTGTGGCGGCTCATTGTCTGGCCTACAGCAACTCATCTGTTAATCCTGTTATCTATGCGTTCCTCTCAGAGAACTTCAGGCAGGCCTATAAGCAGGTGTTCCGTTGTCAGGTGTCTTTTGAGTGCCCTACGAATGAGACCAGAGAGATGAAGAGCAAGATAGAGCCAGCACCGTCCACCAACTGCACCACTGTGTAATTCCTGCAGCTGTTATGTTTGTCATAATTTATGATGGCTTACAGATGCTCAGAAATGACTTGAAGTCAGTGTAAAGTCAATTCTGAGAATTGTTTCTAAACGCGTTATAAATGTTAGAAATGCATTGTGGAAACATGTTACAAAGACTGTGAACTATGTAGTACTAAATTGTGGAGTTAAACAGTTAAAAAGGTTTTAACCATTTTTGTGTCCAGGATTTTTTAGGCAGGACTTAAATCCTGACTTGATAACGAAACGGAGTCAATGATCATGGCCCCTCCCCTAACTATAAGACATGTGTTCGACTTGAAGTAGCACTGCGCAGATCGATCGGTGTGTGACATTAAAGTACAGATCTATAGAGAACAGACAGCTCCTCGTGCTTTCAAATCCCTCTTGTGTTATACACTGAGCATTCCTCACAGCCCTGCTTTAAGTCCAACACTCCTAATAAATACAGTGCAGTGGTTTGCCTGATTAATCATGAGCTCCTGCCATTCGTTACTACAGCCTAGAGGTTGCTAGCTAGCTATGCCTTCGCCACGTAAATGCATAATACCTGGTTGCAATAATTTACAAACCGCTCGGTCTCCTCATTTAAATGAGCTGCAGAGTAAGACAGTTGAGAGAGACGGCAGCTTTTCTGCGAGTGGGCGTGGTTTCAGTGCAGCCAGCGGACACGCCCCCAGTGTTTGAGAGCAGATAATACGGCTTATTTTTTCAAGATTTTGATAGTTTCTAGCTTGATAGATTTTATTAACTTGACTTTTTTTTTTGCTTTCAAATATGGCTGTGTGTTTAATAACACATTTTTTTTTTCCAGTGGTGTGATAAACTCAGAACATACATTTAATATTGACTTTACACTGACTTTATTAAAGTTACTTGAGTTTTTAACCTCGGGAGAAGGAAGGAAGCTTGTTTCGAATAGCATGGCTGAATGTTGGGCAATGTATTTGTTATATGATTGGAGGTTTGGATGGTTGCCTTACTTTTGAAATGAAAAAAAAAAAAAACGAATTTGTTGTGTGCTTACTCATGATGATGCATTTCCTTGGACTGCAATCGAGCATTTGCTGTGAAGCCATAATGATGTATGGCCTTTTAATATGTGAAATCCAAAAAAAAAAAAAAAAAAAGGCCAAGGGTCAGTGAAATGTAATCAGCTGATATTTTCAGCAATGTTATAATAGTCTAGTTAGGTATTATATATTTTTTATCTTATTTTGCAATACATATACATTCTTATTTATATTGTATCATTTTCTTGAATGTGTGTTTGTGTGTGTACATGTATATATATTACTTACAAATTGTAGTCTGTAACTGATAACAAATGACAAATTTTTTAATTTGTAACGCAGTCTATCGGATTACATGTTTAAATTCATGTATTAGAGTTACTTTTTGATTCTTTTAGATTACTCTAGATCTAACTCATAAAAAATATATTCCTTTCTTTATTATCAGCATCATGAAGTGCATTAAACATTATATTATGCCAAGGTTTCCTAAACTGCACGTGAATGAACTGCATGGGATTTGAGAGATGATTAGCGAATACTTAATTCAGTGATTAATGCTCATAGGGGTTTGGCAGACAAAATTTTGGGAATACATTCTGTCTGGTATGCATGTGTTCTGCTGTTTAATTCAAACAGGAGAGGCCCTAACATTTTGGGGGCCCTTAGATTTTCAAAAGAGGGTCCCCCATTTCCTACCCGAATACACTGGCACCTTATTGTAAAGCAATGTTATTTTACATTGAGGTACTATAGCTTTTGTTAATATTTTGAATTATTTTTATATTTTCTGCTGTCATTTTCATTTTAGCCAAAGTTTCAGTAATTTAATTGTTTATTTTTATTAGTGTTTGTGGTTTGTGAATGTCTGTATAAATTTTTTATTTTAGTTTTTGCATTTTTAGAACATCAACATAAACTAAATGAAAATGAGATTTTTTTATTTTTATTCAAGTTGTCTTAATCAATATCTGCCAGGTATATTTTAATACATAAATATGAAGATATGTTTACTTATTAAACACTTTTAAAAACCTTTGAGCCATTTTTAACTATTTAAAGTTTAACCATTGCTTTCAGAAAAATATCTGAAATGTATTATTAATATTTATTATATATATTATCAGTAGTAGTAGTAGTAGTAGTAGTACTATAGTATTGTCATTATTATTATTAGGGGCCAAGCACCGAAGGTGCGTAGGCACCTATTGTTTTCGTTGGCGTTATTATTAGGGGCCAAGCACCGAAGGTGCGTAGGACCCTCTTGTTTTTGTTGGCGTTCTTATTATTAGGGGCCAAGCACCGAAGGTGCGTAGGCACCTATTGTTTCCGTTGGCGTTATTATTATTAGGGGCCAAGCACCGAAGGTGCGTAGGCACCTATTGTTTTCGTTGGCGTTATTATTAGGGGCCAAGCACCGAAGGTGCGAAGGCACCTATTGTGTTTGTTGGCGTTATTATTATTATTATTCTTCTTCTTCCACCCCAAGTCTATGGTAGCCCATAGAACCGATTGCGGGAAAGTTGTATAATTTGGCACACTAATAGAGGACTGTCTGAACATTAACCGTAGCAAATTTGAAGTCTCTAACTCAAACTCTCTAGCGCCACCAATTGTCTAAACTTTCAAAAACTTGATGCTAATAACTCTTGAACCGTAAGCCAGAAAATGAAAATTCTTTTTTCCTTTGATTCCTTGGCTCATGCCGAGTCGAATGGACACCGAAATTCAAAAATCGCAAGGCTTAGTTTTTTCGCTATCGTCAATTGTTCGTAAAACCTACTTTTTCGAACTCGTCCTAGGCCGTTGCACCGATTGTCACGAAAATTGAATCAGATAATCTTGAGACCATGCTGGCAAAAAGTTATGGAATTCAAGTTGATTTCTCAAACCGTTTCCGAATAGCTCATGAACGAATTCTTCGAAAGGCACGCAAACGTGAACGTGAGGCTATATCTCCGCAACGGTTTGGCCTATTGAGACCAATCTTGGTGGGTCTTATAACAACCAATCCCTGGGACTACCTGCAGTGTTTCGGCGCTGTGCCCCCTAGTGGTCAGGAGATATGAAAAATGCATGTTTTTGCTCATAACTTCTGAACGGTTTTGCCAAAAATCACAAAAGTGGTGTCTTTAGATTCAGTGCATCATTCCGAGTCGAATGATACCGAATTTTCCCAATTCGGCCATTTTGGGCGTCGGCCATTTTGGATTTAGTTGTAAATTGCTGTATCTTAAGAATGAAGTTCCGTATCGTTTCGCAAATAATTACAAAAATGTCCGGCTCCATGCCCTGAATGTACACAAAAAAATTGGGGGCAGCGCCACCTTGTGGTCAATAGTTATAACGATTTTTTCGAAAAATGCTAATAACTTTTGCATACATTAGCCTATTGTAACAAAGCTGATGTTGATAGATTCCTTGGGTCATGCCGAGAACACCGATACCCCATTTGTCAATTTTGGCAAAATTTCCTGTCCGCCATTTTGATTCATGTTGAAAACCTACTTTTTCGAACTCCTCCTAGACCGTTGCTCAGATTTTCACCAAATTTGATTTGGATCATCTTCAGACCATGCTGGCAAAAAGTTATGGAATTTGTGTCGATACACGTAACCGTTTTCAATTAGCGTACCAACTAATTTGCTGGAAAGATGCCAAACTGCATCTGAGGCTGTATCTCTGCAAAGGTTGGAGATATTTACACAAAACTTAATATGTGACATTGTCATATCACATTGACCACGCCACATCATTTTGGTCACAGCGCCACCTATTGGTCAAGAGTAATAAACCAATCAATAACCGCTAATTATTACATTTCCAATAATGCTAATAACTTTTGATTGCATTAGCCTATTATCATGAAACATGTCTCAAAATGTTCCTTGGGACATGCCGACCACATGCATACCAATTATGTCATATTAAGCAAAACTTCCTGTCCGCCATTTTGATTCATGTTGAAAACCTTTTTTTTTAAACTCATCCTCAACCGTTTGTCCGATTTTCACCAAAATTGAATCAGATCATCTTCAGACCGTGCTGACAAAAAGTTATGGATTTTGTGTCAATAGACGAAACCGTTTTTGTACAGCGCTGCTTCAGATGTCAGGCATCTTCACAAAATGAGTCTGAGGCTATATCTCTGCAAAGCCCATTAGTGGTCTTCCAGTGACATCTAGTGGTCGTAAATGCAATTTATCATACAACACTGTCTCTTTAACCTTTATAACTGTTATATGTTGTCTTAATTTCATTCCAAAGAAGCATACGCAATTTATGTATAATTTCACAGTCTAGATAATAGTACTGCACTGATTTTAAATAACCTAGATATGGCTGACAGTAAAAGAATAGAACAGAATTACAGACACACACAAACATGAAATGTTTAAACTACTATATTAATACTCAATAAGCATGCTTAAACCCACACACAGATGCACACATTTTGTTATATATATATATAGATAATTGAAATAAATGATGGATGATAAAACCTATTGCAAGTCTTCTGTTTTTATGGGCTTCTATGTCATTTTTCAGGTTTCATTGCAATCATAATCTGGCATAATTATAAACATTAGATATATCTGTATGAATAAATTGGTAAACTTTGACTCAATGTGATCTGAAATGCTTGAACAGTAATATTAAATAATAGTAATATACATTTTTTCTAGATGAATCCCTCAACAAGCCCATAAACTGTAATGTTTTAGTCTTTAGTGAGCTCATTAGTGGTCTTCCGGTGACATCTAGTGGTTATAATTGCAATTTTTTATTCAACACTGGGTTTTGAAGCTTTATAAATATTACAGTGTTCTTTTTTACCTAATCTCTGTTAAATTTTGCATGATTGTTTAGAAAAAATACAGATCTAATGCATGTGTGATTATATTACCCCTTTTTTTTTGCAGTTTAATGCCATTCACAACAGAAATCTTTTGTTTTTTAGGCCTGTTTAAATGTTATCTAACCAAAGGACAAAATACAACATATTTTTTCAAAGTTATTGATCTAGAGAGTCCTGAGAATATTACTGCAGTGGTTTGATCAAGACTGAACAAAAAACCAGGTGACCCAAAACATTCAAATTCGTGGACCAATTTTATGAAAAATGCTATAACTCGGGAACAAAATGAGATATCTTCACCAAACTCAGAACTCATATGCATGAACAAAAACTTTAGTCAAATTATTTTTTTTTTCCATATCTGCCACTTGGTGGCGCTACAGGATGAAAAAAAATCAAATGGCTATAACTAAGCAACCGTTGATCCAATCAACTTGAAAATTGATATGGCCCAATGTGGCAAAAGTGTCTATGAGGAATTTCACTTATCTTAAAAAACATGGCCGCCATTGGCCAAACAACTTTAAGCACATATTTGACAAGGTTAATGGAAGTCGATCGGAACGAAACTCGGTGGGCATGTTCGACTCATTGCCCTAAAGGTCTGTAAGTATTTTGAAAGAAATTGCCCACAACATTGTCACCTCCCACAGAACACAACAAAGCAATTTGATTACAGCGCCAACTATTTTCCAAAAATGATAATGCATCATTTTACTGGAGTTTTACTGGCTGTTTCAATTACACTCTTCCAATAATTGCTTTTCTTACTCGTTGCATTTGGTCTGATGCTCCATGCCATGCTTAGCTCCTCGCTGTGGAACTTTTATTAACGATTTTCAGCCATTTCAATTACAATCATGCAATTATTAATTTCATTATTCATTGTTGCATTTGGTCTGATGCTACATATGCTTTGCTCCTGATGTTGCCGCTGGAATGCTTGGCCCCGTGATTGCTGCTTGCAGCTATATTTATTCTTCTTCTTCTTCCGCCGCAAGTCTATGGCAGCCCATAGAACCGATTGCGGGAAAGTTGTATAATTTGGCACACTGACAGAGGACTGTCCCAACATTAAGTATAGCGAATTTGAAGTCTGTAACTCCTACTCTCTAGCGCCACCACTTGTCCAAACTTTCAATGTTTGTATGCTAATAACTTTTGAACCGTAAGCCAGAAAATGGAAATTCTTTTTTCCTCTGAATCCTTGGCTCATGCCAAGTCGAATGAACCCCAAAATTCAAAAATCGCAAGGTTTAGTTTTTTCGCTATTTTCAATTAATCGAAAAACCTACTTTTTCGAACTCGTCCTAGACGGTTAGTCCGATTGCCACGAAAATTGTCTCAGATCATCTTCAGACCGGCCCGGCAAAAAGTTATGGAATTCAAGTTGATTCGTCCAACCGTTGTCGAATGACACGTAAACAAATTTGACTAAAAGCACGCAAAAATACACGTGAGGCTATATCTCGGCAACGGTTTGTCATATTGAGACCAAACTTGGTGTGAGTTATAACAAGCATGAACTGAGACTACCTGCAGTGTTTCGACACAGCGCCACCTAGTGGTCATGAGATATGAACAATGCATATTTTGGCTTATAACTTCTGAATGGTTTGGCCAAAAATCACACAACTGGTCTTTTTAGATTCAGTGAGTCATGTCGAGTCGCATGATATCCAATTTTCCCATGTCGGCCATTTTAGGCGTCGGCCATTTTGAATTATGTGTTAAAATGCTGTATTTTTTTAACGCAGCATCGTATCGTTTCGCAAATAATTACAAAAATATTCGGCTCCATGCCCTGAAGGTACTCAAAAAGTTTGGTGGCAGCGCCACCTTGTGGCCAATAGTTATAATGAAATATCACATAAATGCTAATAACTTTTGAATAAATTAGACTATTAAAATTAAAATGGTCTCGCTATATTCTGTGGGTCATGCCGAGAGCATTGATACCAATTATTTGAAAATTGGCCATACTTCCTGTCCGCCATTTTGATTAATGTTGAAAACCTACTTTTTCGAACTCCTCCTAGACCGTTTGTCCAATTTTCACAAAATTTGACGTGGATCATCTTCAGAACATGCTGGCAAAAAGTTATGGATTTCGTGTCGATATACGAAACGGTTATCATTTAGCGCATCAACGAATTTGCTGGAAGGGTGCCAAAATGCATTTGAGGCTGTATCTCTGCAACACTTTGACATATTTGCACCAAACTTTGTATGTGTCATCACCACCTCACACTGACCATGCCACATAAATTTGGTAACAGCGCCACCTATTGGTCAAAAGTAATAAACCATTCATTAATCATGAATAATTACACTTTTAAAAATGCTAATAACTTTTTATTGCATTAGCCTATTTGAATGAAACTGGCCTCAAAATATTCCCTGGCTTATGCCGACAACATAGATACCATATATGCCAGAGTAAGCCGAACTTCCTGTCCGCCATTTTGATTTATGTTGAAAACCTACTTTTTCGAACTCCTCATCAACCGTTAGTCCGATTTTCACCAAAATTGACTCAGATGATCTGCAGACTGTGCTGACAAAATGTTATGGATTTTGTATCGATAGACAAAAGCGTTTTCGCATACCACATCGACGAACTTGAGGCACAATGACAAAATGACACTTGAGGCTGTATCTCTGCAATGCTTTGGCATATTGACACCAGACTTTTTGTGTGTTATTGTCATCTCACACAGAACACACAAAAATGATTTGATTACAGCGCCACCTGTTGGCCAAAAGTGATAGGCCTTTTAATCTTATTACTAGTGGTTGTCTTTATGATTTTTCAGCCATTTCAATTACAATCATCCTAAAATTGGTTTAATTGCTCATTGTTGCACTTCGTGTGATTCTCCATGCCATGCTTAGCTCCTACATTTGCCGTTGGAGTGCTTGGCCCCGTTATTGCTGCTTGCAGCTATATTTCTTCTTCTTCTTCTTCTTCTTCCGCCGCAAGTCTATGGCAGCCCATAGAACCGATTGCGGGAAAGTTGTATAATTTGGCACACTGATAGAGGACAGTCCCAGCATTAACTATAGCAAATTTGAAGTCTCTAACTCCAACTCTCTAGCGCCACCACTTGTCCAAACTTTCAATGTTTCTATGCTAATAACTTTTGAACCGTAAGCCAGAAAATGAAAATTCTTTTTTCTTCTGAATCCTTGGCTCATGCCAAGTCGAATGAACCCCAAAATTCAAAAATCGCAAGGTTTAGTTTTTTCGCTATTTTCAATTATTCGACAAACCTACTTTTTCGAACTCGTCCTAGACGGTTAGTCTGATTGCCACGAAAATTGTCTCAGATCATCTTCAGACCAGGCCGGCAAAAAGTTATGGAATTCAAGTTGATTCGTCCAACCGTTGTCGAATGACACGTAAACTAATTTGACGAAATGCACGCAAAAATGCACGTGAAGCTATATCTCGGCAACAGTTTGTCATATTGAGACCAAACTTGGTGTGTGTTTTAACAAGCATGAACTGAGACTACCTGCAGTGTTTCGACACAGCGCCACCTAGTGGTCAGGAGATATGAAAAATGCATATTTTGGCTTATAACTTCTGAATGGTTTGGCCAAAAATCACACAACTGGTCTCTTTAGATTCAGTGAGTCATCTCGAGTCGAATGATATCCAATTTTCCCGTGTCGGCCATTTTAGGCGTCGGCCATTTTGAATTATGTGTTAAAATGCTGTATTTTTTGAACGCAGCATCGTATCGTTTCGCAAATAATTACAAAAATATTCGGCTCCATGCCCTGAAGGTACTCAAAAAGTTTGGTGGCAGCGCCACCTTGTGGCCAATAGTTATAATGAAATATCATATAAATGCTAATAACTTTTGAATGATTTAGACTATTAAAATTAAAATGGTCTCGCTATATTCTGTGGGTCATGCCGAGAGCATTGATACCAATTATGTGAAAATTGGCCATACTTCCTGTCCGCCATTTTGCTTAATGTTGAAAACCTACTTTTTCGAACTCCTCCTAGACCGTTAGTCCAATTTTCACCAAATTTGACGTGAATCATCTTCAGACCATGCTGGCAAAAAGTTATGGATTTCGTGTCGATATACGAAACAGTTCTCATTTAGCGCATCAACGAATTTGCTGGAAGGGTGCCAAAATGCATTTGAGGCTGTATCTCTGCAACGCTTTGACATATTTGCACCAAATTTTGTATGTGTCATCGCTACCTCACACTGACCATGCCACAGAAATTTGGTGACAGCGCCACCTATTGGTCAAGAGTAATAAACCATTCATTAACCATGAATAATTACACTTGTAAAAATGCTAATAACTTTTTATTGCATTAGCCCATTCGAATGGAACTGGGCTCAAAATATTCCCTGGTTTATGCCGATAACATAGATACCAAATATACCATAGTAAGCTGAACTTCCGGTCCGCCATTTTGATTTATGTTGAAAACCTACTTTGTCGAACTCCTCATCAACCGTAGGTCCGATTTTCACCAAATTCGAATCAAATGATCTTCAGACTATGCTGACTCAAAGTTATGGCTTTTGAGTCGATAGACAAAACCGTTTTCGCATACCACATCGACGAATTTGAGGCACAATGAGAAAATGACACTTGAGGCTGTATCCCTGGAATGCTTTGGCATATTAACACCAAACTTTGTGTGTGTCATTGAAAAGTCACACAGAGTACACCAAATTGATTTTATAACAGTGCCACCTATTGGTCAAGCTTGATAAGCCAAGTAATCATGCTACTAGAGGTGGTATTATAATTTTTTTTGCCATTTCAATTACAATAATTCCAAAATTGCTGTTATTGCTCATTAATGAATTTGGTGTGATGCTTCATGCGATGCTTAGCTCCTACATTTGCCATTGGAGTGCTTGGCCCCGTAATTGCTGCTTGCAGCTATATTTATTATTAGGGGCCAAGCACCGAAGGTGCGTAGGCACCTATTGTTTCCGTTGGCGTTATTATTAGGGGCCAAGCACCGAAGGTGCGTAGGCACCTATTGTTTCCGTTGGCGTTATTATTATTATTCTGCTTCTTCTTCTTCTTCTTCTTCTTCCGCCGCAAGTCTATGGCAGCCCATAGAACCGATTGCGGGAAAGTTGTATAATTTGGCACACTGATAGAGGACAGTCCCAGCATTAACTATAGCAAATTTGAAGTCTCTAACTCCAACTCTCTAGCGCCACCACTTGTCCAAACTTTCAATGTTTCTATGCTAATAACTTTCGAACCGTAAGCCAGAAAATGAAAATTCTTTTTTCTTCTGAATCCTTGGCTCATGCCAAGTCGAATGAACCCCAAAATTCAAAAATCGCAAGGTTTAGTTTTTTCGCTATTTTCAATTATTCGACAAACCTACTTTTTCGAACTCGTCCTAGACGGTTAGTCTGATTGCCACGAAAATTGTCTCAGATCATCTTCAGACCAGGCCGGCAAAAAGTTATGGAATTCAAGTTGATTCGTCCAACCGTTGTCGAATGACACGTAAACTAATTTGACGAAATGCACGCAAAAATGCACGTGAGGCTATATCTCGGCAACAGTTTGTCATATTGAGACCAAACTTGGTGTGTGTTTTAACAAGCATGAACTGAGACTACCTGCAGTGTTTCGACACAGCGCCACCTAGTGGTCAGGAGATATGAAAAATGCATATTTTGGCTTATAACTTCTGAATGGTTTGGCCAAAAATCACACAACTGGTCTCTTTAGATTCAGTGAGTCATCTCGAGTCGAATGATATCCAATTTTCCCGTGTCGGCCATTTTAGGCGTCGGCCATTTTGAATTATGTGTTAAAATGCTGTATTTTTTGAACGCAGCATCGTATCGTTTCGCAAATAATTACAAAAATATTCGGCTCCATGCCCTGAAGGTACTCAAAAGTTTGGTGGCAGCGCCACCTTGTGGCCAATAGTTATAATGAAATATCACATAAATGCTAAAAACTTTTGAATAATTTAGACTATTAAAATTAAAGTGGTCTCGCTATATTCTGTGGGTCATGCCGAGAGCATTGATACCAATTATGTGAAAATTGGCCATACTTCCTGTCCGCCATTTTGCTTAATGTTGAAAACCTACTTTTTCGAACTCCTCCTAGACCGTTAGTCCAATTTTCACCAAATTTGACGTGAATCATCTTCAGACCATGCTGGCAAAAAGTTATGGATTTCGTGTCGATATACGAAACAGTTCTCATTTAGCGCATCAACGAATTTGCTGGAAGGGTGCCAAAATGCATTTGAGGCTGTATCTCTGCAACGCTTTGACATATTTGCACCAAATTTTGTATGTGTCATCGCCACCTCACACTGACCATGCCACAGAAATTTGGTGACAGCGCCACCTATTGGTCAAGAGTAATAAACCATTCATTAAACATGAATAATTACACTTGTAAAAATGCTAATAACTTTTTATTGCATTAGCCCATTCGAATGGAACTGGGCTCAAAATATTCCCTGGTTTATGCCGATAACATAGATACCAAATATACCATAGTAAGCTGAACTTCCGGTCCGCCATTTTGATTTATGTTGAAAACCTACTTTGTCGAACTCCTCATCAACCGTAGGTCCGATTTTCACTAAATTCGAATCAAATGATCTTCAGACTATGCTGACTCAAAGTTATGGCTTTTGAGTCGATAGACAAAACCATTTTCGCATACCACATCGA